>NW_027506893.1:217500-260000 GCF_052324685.1 Brachyhypopomus gauderio
TACAGATTAGCTGGGTGTGATCTCACTGTGAAGACTTGTGAATATCTCACATCAAATATACAAACAGAAAACTCCCTGAAACATCTGGACCTTAATAACAACTATCTGCAGGATTCAGGAGTGGAGCAGTTCTCTGCTGAACTGAAGAGTTCACACTGTAAACTGGAGACACTCAGGTGAGATTTCTGTGAATAAATTTATTTTTTCTAGTCATACTCCATAAACAGTGAACAAACTGTAGACTGTGTTGCTGAGACCAATATGATCAAAATTCTGTTGTCTACCTAAGACAACCTTTATTCTGTTGTTACTGTGGAGTCAGTTTTAACTTCCCAAACGCCACCAGGTGGTGTTTTCAAACAAATATATAACAACATAAATAAATAGTAAATTTGCTTCTGCATGTGTAAGAAACTCTACTTTAAACTGAGACACACAACAGATACCTTTATGATGATAAATTTATTACCACCACTATTACAACAATATCAATATTGGGCATCCACCACTGTCCAATGAGGAGGGCAGAGAGCACCCAGGTAGATTACCCAGAGTGCCTTGTGCCTCCCTGTAGTTCATGATGTACGTAATTACATGTTTAATGTGTAGATTCCCCTTTTGTGCTGTACATTTGATATTTTATTTAGTTTGTCCCTTTTAATTATTGTTTGTAGCATTAGTTACCATGGTGGTGGTGAGTTTTGCTCATCTCCTCCCACTCCTGTGTGGTGGTGTAATAGAGCCCAGTTCAGTCTGCCGGTTTACTGTGTGTGCCATGTTAAAGATTGAACTGTTTCAAATAAATAGCTCTTCTCTACCACCAGTGCTACACTTTTCACTCTTTCTGTGTGATTTGGGGCAGTCATGGCCTGGCGGTTAGGGAACTGGGCTTGTGACCGGAGGGTTGTGGGTTCGATTCCCAGACAGGCCATGACTGAGGTGCTCTTGAGCAAGGCACCTAACCCCAACTGCTCCCCGGGCGCCGGGCTAGGGCTGCCCACCGCTCTGGGCACGTGTGATCCACAGCCCCCTAGTAATCACTAGTGTGTGTGTGTGTGTGTGTTCTGACTGCACAGATGGGTTAAAAGCGGAGGACAAATTTCGATTGGGGTGTAAAAATCACAATTGACAAAATATGGCACATTTAACTTTTTTTTTTCCAATTCAAATCTTCTGTTTTAACTGAACTGAACTATTTTATTTACTCCTCATTTGCAGACTAGCTGGCTGTCATCTCACTGTGGAGTCTTGCAAATCTCTCACATCAGCTCTACAAAGAGAAAACTCCCTGAAACATCTGGACCTTAATAACAACAACCTGCAGGATTCAGGAGTGGAGCAGCTCTCTGATGGACTGAAGAGTTCACACTGTAAACTGGAGACACTCAGGTGAGATTTCTGTGAATTCATTCTTGAATGGACATGTTAATCTGTGAAGGCACTGTAAGGAAATTTTATAAAGGTCAGTATGTCTTCTTCTTTACATATTTACAGGCATTAATAATTTTAGTGATCTTGACCTATTTTAATAAATGGCTGCACTCAATCTCCCTATCTAGCCAAAATGTAAGTGTAGGAGACATTTATCTTCAGATGGTGATATTTTAGTCAATCTACCAGGCAGCAGCCAACCTTAGTTGGAGTGTGTGTGTGTGTGTGTGTGTGTGTGTGTGTGTGTGTGTGTTTGAGAGA
The DNA here is from genome assembly GCF_052324685.1 of Brachyhypopomus gauderio. Lineage (NCBI taxonomy): Eukaryota > Metazoa > Chordata > Actinopteri > Gymnotiformes > Hypopomidae > Brachyhypopomus > Brachyhypopomus gauderio. The sequence goes on from NW_027506893.1 coordinate 219,193, forward strand.
GAGAGAGAGAGAGAGAGAGAGAGCATTCCTGCCACCACTATTATAAAAAGTAACATAACAAATATGCCATCTCTTTCTCCATGGGGACCAGAGCCTCAATGATGAGCAAACCCAACACTAGCTTCTCCCCAAACATATCTTCATAACACAGTGTGATGTCCTGCTGTCTGACTAGACAACACCAAGAGAAAACACCCCAAAACAGAAAATGACCCTCACCCCCATCTGGCAGGAGTGGATACATTAAACGTTATATGTCACAAAACACTGCACTACACCACACTTGCACAAATGACCTGGGGGAGTTGTACTAGAACAGAGTCAACTCTGTAAACTGAAGGTATAAATCTGTGTTCAATTACTACACCTGTGTGTGTTACCAGTCTGCGTTGTACTGTTGCAAATGATGAGGATGCTCAATTGGGTGAAGCCATTTATTCCCTGAACATGGGTTGATAAAATTATATTTAGAGCGGAATTAAATGTGGAGTGCACCTACAGCATTTGAATTCTCTTCCCGCTGCTTCTCGCACAAAACACTGCTTCATCCATTTTTTAAATTTATATACATATACGAACGAAAAGTACACTCTGTGGCCTCCACTGGTACTGCAGGTGGACAGGCTAGTCACGCTCTGGATCGCACATGCTAGTGGAACCACGAGGTGCACATAAAACATACGAAATGCAGACAACTTAAAACACAAATATAATCAATTACCTGCACATGGGTTGATAAAATGACATTTAGAGTGGATTTAAATGTGGAGTCCGTCTAAACAAAGCAAATGCCTCATTATAAATTGCACTTTCCAATACGAACACATTAAGGCCAACAAAAAAATTCAAAACGAGATAACAGTGACATTACTAAGTAAAACATCACACAAATGCAATTTATAGATGATCTTACATATTATGATAAATTGATGTTAGATCTAAGACTTACAAAATAGTGCAAATATGGCTTTTAATAACTTTTCTCAGACCCACGATTATCCCACATACCTGCAGCAATGGAATTCTCTTCCCGCTGCAGAAAAACCACAATGCAAAATCGTATAGTCCAATAACTAAATAAAAGTCTCAACCCATTTATGCAGGATTTATTTAACAATTTCCTAACAGGGTCATTCTACAGAAATGTCCACTTTTCTGTCCCTAGACTTCACAGGGCAGTTGCATTTTAAAACACCTCAAATTTAGGGATTTTTTTTACATTTTAAGACAAAACAACATGATATTTGAACAATTATACCTTTTTGAACCACTTTTGAACCAGCTTTTCTTTTCACCCACTTTAGTGTTTTTCCAAGTATGCCCAAAAATGCCTGTCCTCACTGTCATGCTGGGAAACTAAGGGCTTTATTTCTTAATGGAAAACATATACTTTATTAACTCAACTGCAGTTATGTGTCCATATATATATCCAATATATATATATATGTCCAATATATCACAAAATATTTAAAAATACAATATTGCAAATAAATATAATAAAATACATAATAAATGTGTACGTCCCCTATATTCATGTCACTGGTGTTACCGTATGACAAAATACTATTATTTTAATATACAAAGCCATGCTGATGACATCACAGGAAGTCATTTTGCTTCCTCTCTGAAGATCAATGAAGACAGACACATTGTAAGTTCAATGTCATATTTCATTTTTTATTAATTTTATCATCTACCCTCAGATTTCCTTTGAAGCTTCAGTGCAGTGTCACTGGTATGCCCTACTTTAATCTTTGGAAAATTAACATAGAATAATAAAAATGGATTAATTTATACATAATTCAGTGATTAGTTCATGACTGTCAACATGTGGTTTGATTCCCTGTGGCAGGCATTTTGTAAAATTGGTTTTTTATAACATTTGTCACTGGTGTTACTGTCACTGGTGTTACAATCCTGATAGGTAACTCCAGTGACTATGATGCCCATGCGTAAATAGTCTTTATTCAAAGCTTTTTTAAAGTTGATTTGCATATTATATTATATTTAGATTTTAAGTTAATAACATTTTGTGTTACTGATAATCCTGCTTTGGACAGCTATGGCTAAGCTGAGTGCAGCTGAGAAGCAGAGGAGGTACAGAGATTGCAGGGATGCTGACCCTCAACGCAGGCAGGAATACCTTCAAAAAAGTATAGAGAGCTATGTCAGAGACATCGAAACAGGAAAGAGGAAGAGAATAAGTGAGCTTACTGAAAGAAGTAAGAGAGTGCAGTGTAAAGAATGGAGGGGTCACCAGTAAAGGTGCAGGGCGAGATCTAGGACCGGAACAGATGGAATTGATTGTCCATGCTACTCATTACAGGAAGTTGTCCTTGTACCGGAATCAATCAGTCATCCCAGCAATCAGTTCAGGCCCACTGTCATTGGACCTCATAACTGTGGTCAGTGGTGTGTTGTCCAGTACGATAACACCCCTTACCCTGGCATCATTCTTCAGGTGGAGGAAGGAAGTGTGCAAGTAAAATGCATGCATGCCAAGAATTGAATTGAACCCACGACCCTCCGCTCACAAGACCAGTTCCCTACCACCAGGCCATGACTGCCCCGCAGATGCCGCGCACTCTGCTCCATGTTTTATTTAAAGTGACGTTCTGGCTGTCTAGCTTTCTTCAAACTTACACAACACCAATATCTAACGTCTCTTTATGTTCCCCCCATTAATGAACACCTGGTCACTTGGAGCATCCATTGGCTGATCACCCTTAATGGCTCTGAGCACAAGCAAATTAGTCCTCACTAGGGGTGACCCAGAGTATTTACATTGTATTTATATATGTTTACAGATTGAAATTAAAGCACCAGTTCCATAGAACAACATAAATAGCACATTTTGCAAGTAAATTATCAAAGAAAATGCCTCGTTAGTGTTAAGGACTCCATGGAAGTCTTATGGATGTCACTGGTGTCTCATTATGTCACTGGTGTCACCGTGTGCACTTTCGGGAACATCACATAAAAACATGTCAAATTTGTCATGGTAGGGATTTTGAATTAGTTCATATTTACTCTACTCAAGAGTTCACATTTACAACATTTAATTTTTACTTCATCTTAACTGTTTTCAATAACATTTTCCTTTTTAAAGTAAATACATGGTTACAAAACTAAAGAAATATTGTTCAAACACAGTTGTAACAAACATAAAATATATTGTACAGTTACTGTGATTGCATGTGCAACAGAAGTTGAGAAATATTATTTAATAAAAGTTGATTTTATTCAAAATAATTTCAGGTAACACCAGTGACAAATACATGGTACATGAAATCTTCAAATAAATGTACAAAAAAGGCAAAAAGCTGTTTAGGTGTACCTTATGTATGTTCTTATAGCCACTTAGTACAGTAATAATGTAGTATAATTTTAAAGTCTAGAAAAATATATTTATTTTCAAGTTTTTCCATATGTCAAAAGTGGACATTTTTGTAGAATGACCCAACACCGTTACATGTGCAGTCTGTCCAGGGGCGGACTGGGGAGAAAAAGTGGCCCGGGAGTTCCTGACAGACTGGCCCACTATATCATATATGTGTGTGTATATACTGTATATGAATCTATACATGGCACATAGTGTATATGACAGCTTTTATTGTCATATGGACAATATTACTTCCAGCAATAATATGAATACAAAGCCACATAGTGGCATAACAAAATAACTTAACAACTTGACCCTGACAAAATACAGGGGAAAAACAACTGGAAAGCTACTGAAACCTACATTGTTCACTCAGTGAGTCACCTCTGCAGCTTTTCAGCACCACCTTTACGTTTCGTAGTTTGTTTAGACCCTGGCTTAGACTGCTCCATCTTTACGGCAATGCGGACTTATTTTTTCACGTTTCAGTAGTGTCAACCGTGTCGTGGACGGACCACATGATGAGTTAGACCCTCAGCAGGGTCAGTGTGCAACTACCGCCTCGCGAGTGTTGGTCCACCACTCAGTAGCAGCACCGATCTACCGGGGATGTGGGATGATTCCCTGAGTGAACCGGCGTTCACCACCCACGGCAGGACGAGGAGAGACTAACAAGTTCAGTTGTGTCAGATATTTAACTGGTTCAGATTAATGAGTGTAAGGACAGAGGACCCCACCAGACCCGCAGCGTTTGATTAGAATATTAGAGGAGGTGGAGGTGTGGTGATCATTCTGATCATTAGTGTGGAATAAGGAGTAAAAATGTGGTAGGACATACAAATAATATGTGAGTTGATTAATCTGATTAATGTTAATGTGGTTTATAATGTAGGTTTGTGTTTAGAGTACGTTGTGTTGGTCTTCACTCACTGAGTGTCACATATCAGGAGTTTATATCATCATAGTAGTGAGAGGAAAGTACTAGTGGGTGAGTTCATCTAAATCGAGAGCCACCATTTTAACTGGGGAGACCCAAACCCACGACTGCAGGAAACTGCACCACACCCCCTATAGAGGGGCTACACCTACTTGATGTAGTGTTTGTATGACTCAAAATGAACCTTCAACGTTACTCTGAAATATTTATCAATGACCATTTTTACAATATACTATTTAAGATTTTTACATTTACACACCTCACATGTGATCACACTTAGTAACAGTGAAGTAGTCAGTTAGTCAGAAGATATTAGCAGAGGTTAAAAGACGCTCTGGTTTATCCTGTATTACCCCCTTGAGAACTGGGTTTATTACCTCCATAGAGACACTCCTGCAACCACATGGGTTAATGACAAACACTGACACCTGGTGGTCATTTTGTGTATAGTCATTTTTATTATGTAGTTGTGTTCTCCAAACACGATATCTAAAAGTTATAAAAATTAGCAGCATGATCATTAATAAAAACTAATGTCTATATTGTAATATCTGTTGTGTCTGCTGTAGAGTGTATAGTAATATCTTTTGTATCTACTTGCAGTCTGGCTCTCTGTAATCTTGGGGGAAAGACTTGTGAAAATCTGGCATCAGTTTTGCAACTGGCAAACTCCCTCCTGAAGGAACTGGACCTTAGTAACAACGACCTGAACAATTCAGGAGTGGAGCAGCTCTCTGCTGGACTGAATAGTTCACACTGTAAACTGGAGACACTCAGGTGAGATTTGTTATATTCAACAGAGATTCTTCTTGGTTGGTCCTGTAGCTCTGACCTCCATCACCATGAAATGTTTTGATAGTTCAGTCATGCAGCATATTAGACCCTCCTGCCTCCTACTTTGATCCCCTTCAATAATCATATAATGTAAATAGATCTGGTGAGGACGCTGTATCCAGTGAACTACACGTGACTCTCACACATCTAGAGAACAAAGACACGTCAGGATGTTTATCTACATCAGCTCCACTTTCAATACCATCATTACACAACAGCTCACAGAGAAGCTGGTCACTCTGGGCCTCCACACACCACTCTGCAGCTGTGTACTGTACCTTCTTACACACACACCACAGTCAGTGAGAACAGAGAACAGAACATCCAGCAGCATCACACTGAGCAGCGTCTCCCCCAGGACTGTGTGTTCACACCTCTCCTGTTCACAATACTCACACATGACTGTGTGTTCACACCTCTCCTGTTCACATTACTCACACATGACTGTGTGTTCACACCTCTCCTGTTCACATTACTCACACATGACTGTGTGCTCACACCTCTCCTGTTCACATTACTCACACATGACTGTGTTCACACCTCTCCTGTTCACATTACTCACACATGACTGTGTGCTCACACCTCTCCTGTTCACATTACTCACACATGACTGTGTGTTCACACCTCTCCTGTTCACATTACTCACACATGACTGTGTGTTCACACCTCTACTGTTCACATTACTCACACATGACTGTGTGTTCACACCTCTCCTGTTCACATTACTCACACATGACTGTGTGTTCAAACCTCTCCTGTTCACATTACTCACACATGACTGTGTGCTCACACCTCTCCTGTTCACATTACTCACACATGACTGTGTGTTCACACCTCTCCTGTTCACATTACTCACACATGACTGTGTGTTCACACCTCTCCTGTTCACATTACTCACACATGACTGTGTGTTCACACCTCTCCTGTTCACATTACTCACACATGACTGTGTGTTCACACCTCTCCTGTTCACATTACTCACACATGACTGTGTGCTCACACCTCTCCTGTTCACATTACTCACACATGACTGTGTGTTCACACCTCTCCTGTTCACATTACTCACACATGACTGTGTTCACACTTCTCCTGTTCACATTACTCACACATGACTGTGTGTTCACACCTCTCCTGTTCACATTACTCACACATGACTGTGTGTTCACACCTCTTCTGTTCACATTACTCACACACGACTGTGTGCTCACACCTCTCCTGTTCACAATACTCACACATGACTGTGTGCTCACACCTCTCCTGTTCACATTACTCACACATAACTGCACTGACACATTCAGCCCAATCACATCACAACATTCACAGATGACACTACAGTCAGTCTGATCACCAATAACGACACACTGTACAGACAGGACATGGAGCAGCTAACCAGGGACTCAGAGAGGATCATGGGAGCCCCACTCTCACCCTAGTAGATGTTTATAAAGGTGGATGTGTCAGAAAGGCCTCCACCATCATGCTGGACCCTCTCACCCATCTCACCACCTCTTTGTGCTCCACCCTCTGGTAGGAGCTGCAGAGCATCTGGGCAACATCCTCCAGACTGTACAACAGTTTCTGTCCTCAGACCATCAGGACAATGAACTCCCTCCACAAACTGCCCCCATTCACCCCATCAGGGCAATTAACTCCCTCCACAAACTGTCCCCCATTCACCCCATCAGGACAGTTAACTCCCTCCACAAACTGCCCCTCATTCACCCCATCAGGACAATGAACTACCTCCACAAACTGACCCCATTCACTCCATCAGGAACTTTAATGTGAAGAACTGTTTGCACATGCACTTTACAACTTTAATCTAAACTCTCCACTCAGGGATTAAGATTAAGATATTAAGTAGTCATTAAATATAAATGCTAGAGTGGTAAAGTGGTAGAGTACAATAATACAGCAGGTATATAATGTGACAGTAGTTATTGTATTTAGAGGTGGACTGTTGCTGCCATGTAGCCCTGCATGTACGTAGATGACACACATGACAGTCTTATTAGACATTTACATTTATGGTATTTAGCAGACGCTCTTATCCAGAGCAACTTACAAAAGTGCTACGTAGTTGCTTGAAATCTCCAAGGTAGTATAGATAGTCCTGAACACAAGGTACTCTAAGCTGGAAAAACCACTAGACGAAAGTCATATGATACCCAACAATTATGCCAAGTCATTATTATACCTGAATATACACATCACTTGAGGAAAAGGACAGTAAGCAATTCCTATAACCCAATTATGCACAATACCTGAGAAAAAGATAGTAAGCAATACCTGTAACAAACACCTGAGGAAAGAGACGATAAAGCACAATAGACTAAGCATAATTACGTAAAGTGCACTTGAAAGAGGTGGGTCTTCAGTCGGCGTCTGAAGACAGCAAGTGACTCCGATGTTCGGACACACAAGGGAAGTTCATTCCACCACCTTGGAGCCAGGACAGAGAAAAGTCTGGATGCTTGTCTCCCATGTGTCCTGGATGATGGAGGCTCAAGACGAGTCATACTTGAGGCGCGGAGGGCTCTAGGTATGCTTCTGGGTTTTACCATGGCCATCAAGTAAGGAGGAGCTGGATTATTCTTTGCTTTGTAGGCCAGCACCAGGGTTTTATATTTGATGCGGGCAGCTACCGGAAGCCAGTGGAGGGAGTACAGCAAGGAAGTGACATGGCTGAACTTGGAAAGGTTGAAGACCAGCCGAGCTGCAGCGTTCTGGATCAGTTGCAGGGGTTTGATGGCATGCATAGGAAGACCAGCCAGGAGGGAGTTGCAGTAGTCCAGTCTTGAGATGACAAGGGACTGGACAAGGACCTGAGTGGCCTCCCTAGAGAGAAATGGCCGAATCCTCCGAATGTTAATGTGAAGGGCGAATCTGCATGATCGTGTTGTGTTAGCAACGTGGGCCGTGAAGGAGAGTAGACCACTGATATCACACAGTGTAAGTCCAGTTTTAGGTCCTTCTGATGTAGGTTAATAGTGCACTAGAGTTCTGAAGGGTGAGAATAAACATAAGAGCTCAAATAAACACAAACAGCAGTGATGTGGAGAAGAGTGAACAAAGCCGTCTGCACGGAGGACGCCATCTTGGAGATGAGAGTGGAGGAACCTTCACTACAGTTCCCAGCCTCTCTAGCTGCTCCATGCAGACTGATCTGTGAACAAACTCTCTCTCTCTCTCTCTCTCTCTCTCTCTCTCTCTCTCTCTCTCTCTCTCTCTCTCTCTCTCTCTCTCTCTTTCTCTCTCCCTCTTTCCATTCTTTCTGCAGATTGTCTGGTTGTCTGGTCACACAGGAAGGTTGTTCTTCACTGGCTTCAGCTCTGAGCTCAAACCCCTCACACCTGAAAGAACTGGATCTGACCTACAACCACCCAGGAGAGTCAGGAGTGAAGCTGCTCTCTGCTAGACTGGAGGATCCACACTGCAGACTGGACACACTCAGGTAACATTATTGTGTGTGTGTGTGTGTGTGTGTGTGTGTCCTAGGGTTCATGAGTAACCAAACTACTGAAGGCCATAATCATCTGTTTCTTATGTATTTCTGACTGGTCTCCCTATTAATAATTCATCCTGTTTGTAGACTGCTGTGCAGTGATATGTTTGTAGCGTCTTTGTTGTCTAGTGTTTGGTTTTAGGGTGAGTTGGGGAGTCAGTGTTATAGTGAACTGTACTGCAGTGTGTTATAGTGAGTGTGACAGTGTTAGTGGGTGGAGCTGTGTAGGCCAGAGGGTGGAGCTACAGTCCTCCTGCCTGACTGGTTGGGTCCTGCTCCCCATCATGATGGACAGGTGTGTGTCATCAGGGGGAGGAGCCTGGACTCTTTAAAACAGAGACAGCAGCTGTCTGGACAGCAGGGTGAGGACTTTGTGTTGTGGGAGATCCACCGTGTGATGGAGGAACTTTACAGTTGTGTCATTTCACCTGTGTGTGTGTGTGTTCAGGGCCTCAATGTAATCACAGAACAAACACAGACAGTAGCACAACATTTACTGACCACAATGATTCAGATGTTTGTCTGAAAATAAATAAATCTCCTAAAGTTGATGATGTAACTTGGGTGACTCAGAGGCTGGACACAAATGTGAGCTTTTATGAATTTTATTATGAACAAAAATAAAAATAAAATTAACTTTTTTTACAAAAGTTAATTGTAAAAAAAATCTACAATTAACAAAAACATAGATAAACTAGACTAAAGACAACAACCATGTAATACAACTACAGACACATCAATGAAAAAGAACATATTGAATATACAAATATAGCCGCAAGCGGCGATAGGCGGGAAGCCCAAAAGGTCCTTTAGACCTAAAAGTGAAAAGAAGCTGTTTGGGTTTGGCCAGTGTGTGCTCTACAGATAGTGTGTGATGACATCTGCGTGTGTCAGAAAGGGAGACACAGAAATAGCACATCTGGCTAGGGCTGCATCTATGTGAACAATATAGGAAGGCCTGCATGTGTCTAAACATGATTGGGCCTGTATATTACAGAGAGAGAGATTGAGGGAGCCAGAGACTATGTTTTGTTAATTCACTCCTTGCACACCTAGCACGCCTAACATGACTGTCCGTGGAGTCAAAGTATGAATGTAGTCTGCAAAGCCTGGCATTACATACATTACATGACTGACATAACTGATATGACTGGCATGACTGGAATGACATCACTGCCATGACAAACAAAATAAACATGACTGATATGACTGACATAACTGGCATGACTGTAATGATTTAATAATAATAATAATAATAATAATAATCTTTATTTGTATAGCACCTTTCATACATACATGTAACTCAAAGTGCTTTACAGTATAAATAAAAAGAAACATTAAAAGGAGATAAGACAAAAAGACAAAAAGAAAATGTTAAAAGAAATTAAAGATAAAAACATTAAAATAACATAAAAAGTAAAAAAGTAAAGTAAATAAGATAATAAAAAGTAAAGTAAATAAGATAAAACTATTAAAATAGAGTTTCTTAACTAAAAGCGGATCTAAACAGGAATGTTTTGAGACTGGTCTTAAAACTATGCAGGGATGAAATGCCTCTGAGCTCTTCAGGAAGAGAATTCCAGAGCTTTGGGCCTTAGTGGCTAAAAGCACCCTCGCCAATCTTTAATCGACTTTTAGGAATCACCAGTAGATTACTGTTTGAAGACCTGAGAGACCTGACTGGAACATATCTAACCATCATTTCACTCAGGTAAAGAGGGGCAAGACCATGAAGACATTTAAAAACCATGACTAGAACCTTAAAGTCTATTCTAAAGCTGACAGGTAACCAGTGCAGTGAGTGGAGTGCAGGTGTAATATGATCTCTCTTTCTCCTGCGGGTCAGAACCCTTGCAGCCGCGTTCTGAACTCGCTGTAGGTGCGAAATAGAGCTCTTTGGAAGAGCAGATAGAACAGCGTTACAATAATCTAGCCTTGATGTGATAAATGCATGGACAAGTTTTTCACTGTCAGCAGGAGAGAGCATATCTCGTACCTTAGCGATGTTTCGAAGATGAAAGTAAGCTGTTTTGCATGTAGTCATGATGTGTGATTTGAAGCTGAGCTCATTATCAAAGGTGACGCCCAGGTTCTTAACACATTGTCTGGCATTCAGATTCATTTGATTTAAATAAGTCTGGACATCATTCCTTTGTGAATCACTGCCAAGAACAAGAACCTCTGTCTTCTGTTTATTTAACTGCAGAAAATTGTCAGACATCCATGTCTGTATATCATCTATGCAGTCAAACAATGAGCAAATTGATTTTAGGGCTTTAGGTTCTGGCGAAATATAAAGTTGAGTGTCATCTGCATATTGATGATAACTAATACCATGTTAATTAATGATGTGTGGTAACAGAAGCATATATAGGTTGAATAGTAACGGCCCAAGAATTGATCCTTGGGGGACGCCATAAGTTATTTTTTGATGTGTGGAGGAAGAGGTACCTAATGCTACATAGTAATCACGCCCAGTTAGGTATGATCTAAACCAGTCTAAGACTAAGCCACTAAGGCCTACCCAGCTCTGTAGTCGATCAAGAAGTATTTCATGATCAACGGTGTCAAAAGCGGCGCTTAAATCTAGCAGAAAAAGGACTGAGAGTTTGCCTGCATCCTTATTCAATCTCAAGTCATTTACTACCTTAACTAGGGCTGTTTCAGTGCTGTGGAGAGCTCTGAAACCAGATTGAAAAGTGTCATTTATTTGATTTACTTTGACATAGTCATTCAACTGGATTGACACTACTTTTTCAATTACTTTGCTAAGAAAGGAAAGGTTAGATATAGGTCGATAATTATTAAGATTTGTGGGATCAAGATTTCTGTTCTTTGATAGTGGTTTAACCATTGCAGTTTTAAGAATTTTAGGGAATTCACCCAATTGCAGAGACTGATTAACAATCGTTAGAACTTCATTTGCTAATGAGCTCAGAACCTGCTTGAAAAAGCATGTTGGTAAAAGGTCCAGTTCATAAGTAGAGGATTTTAGTGATGAGATCACATCAAGTAGTGTTACCATGTCAACGTCTTGGAAATAAGACATATTAAAGTTAGGCTGAGTAACTGATATAAGGGTTGATGGTCTATTAGTGCTTGTTGCTATGTTCTGCCTTATACTAGTAATCTTGTCCCTAAAAAATATAGCAAACTCCTCACATTTTTCAACTGAAACAGTCTCACAGAAGACACAGTCTCACAGAAGACACAGGAGGTGGGGTTTACTAACTGATCTATGCTTCTGAACAAGACAGCTAAGTTATTATTGGATGAATTGATTAAGGTAGAGAAATAGTTTTTCCTTGCTGATTTCACTTCACTGTTGTAATTCTGCAATGTTGTTTTATAAATATCAAAATGTACTTGCAATTTTGACTTTCGCCAACGTCTCTCAGCCTGCCTACAATCTTGCCTAAATTTTACAATGGATGGAGTGTTTCTCCAGGGCATCTTAGTTTTACCAGAGATAATTTTAGTTACCTTTGGTGCCACAGCATCAATACAGTTCCTAACTCTGTATGTGAATGTTTCAACTAGCTCATTCCCATTTTCTGAGAGGGGAGGGAGGGACTGTATCATGTCTGTGAAGGCCACGGCACTGCCATCACTGAGATAACGCTTGGTTATTGTGCGCTTTCACTGAGTGTTCTAGTAGATAATGACATGTTGAAAAATACACCAAAATGGTCAGAGATTGCAACATCAGTAATTTCAGTATTATTAACCTCTATACGTTTAGAAATGATCAAATCTAAAATGTGGCCATGCTTATGAGTTGGGCCTGATACATGCTGTATGAGATCAAAAGAGTTAAGCATCCTCATGAATTCTGTAGTGATTGGATTTGTGGATATATCCATGTGAATATTAAAATCCCCAGCAATTAAAACATAATCAAAATCAATTAAAATCCTTGAAAGCATTTCTTCAAAATCTTCAAGAAAATCTGCATGTAGTCTGGGAGGATGATAGATAACAATCAAAAGAACTGAATAAGTACTGTTGAGTTGTACTGCCAGATATTCAAACGTAGGATGTTCCCCTAATGAGATCTGCTTACAGCGGAATGCTTTATGGTATAAACATGCAACACCACCACCTCTCTTATTTACCCTGGAGACATAAATATAGTTAAAGTCGGGAGGTGAAGCTTCATTTAGCACTATTGCTCCATTGCTATCAAGCCAAGTCTCTGTTAGAAAAAGAAAGTCCAGACAGTAATCTTCAACTAGATAGGCAAAGTTTGTGAACAAACTTTATGTTGGCTTGCAAAGCAGCTGAAACGTTGTTTTGAATGTTGACGACCTAATGTTAAAGGTTGTTTTAATGTTATCATTGTTAGATTATGTTGCGGTTAAGGGGTAGTTTAGGTGATTGGGGTAATTACTGCTGAGGGGTAATTGGCTGTGGGGTAGTTGATATTGAGGGGTTATTGACCTGTTGGGGTTATTGTTGTTGATGGCTATTAAGATTACTGTGTAGTTTCTGTTAAAAGCTTGTTTAGATGTGGAAATTTTGTTGAGGGGTATTTACCTATGGTGGGGTAATTACTGTTGAGGGGCTATTGCCATTGGGGTAGTTAATGCTGATGTATTTAATATTGTTGAAGGCTATTAGTTTAATGGGGTTGTTGCGGTTAAGAGGTAGATTAGCAGTTTGGGGCAATTACTGCTGAGGGGTAATTGGCTGTGGGGTAGTTGATATTGAGGGGTTATTGACCTGTTGGGGTTATTGTTGTTGATGGATATTAAGATTACTGTGTAGTTTCTGTTAAAAGCTTGTTTAGATGTGGATTTTTTTTATTGAGGGGGTATTTACCTGTGGTGGGGCAATTACTGTTGAGGGGCTATTGCCATTGGGAAATTTAATACAGATGTATTTGATATTGTTGAAGGCTATTAGTTTAATGGTGTTGTTGCGGTTAATAGGTAATATAGCTGTTTGGGGCAATTACTGCTGAGGGGTAATTGGCTGTGGGGTAGTTGATATTGAGGGGTTATTGACCTGTTGGGGTTACTGTTGTTGATGGGTATTAAGATTACTGTAGTTTCTGGTAAAAGCTTGTTTAGATGTGGATTTTTTTGTTGATGGGGTATTTACCTGTGGTGGGGCAATTACTGTTGAGGGGCAATTAGTTGTGGGGTAGTAAAATTGCCATTGGGGTAGTTAATGCAGATGTATTTGATATTGTTGAAGGCTATTAGTTTAATGGGTTTGTTAATGTTAAGAGGTGATTTAGCTTTTTGGGGCAATTACTGCTGAGGGGTAATTGGCTGTGGGGTAGTTGACATTGAGGGGTTATTGACCTGTTGGGGTTATTGTTGTTGATGGGTGTTAAGATTACTGTGTAGTTCCTGTTAAAAGCTTGTTTAGATGTGGAATGTTTTGTTGAGGGGGTATTTACCTGTGGTGGGGCAATTACTGTTGAGGGGCAATTGCCATTGGGGAAGTTAATACAGATGTATTTGATATTGTTGAAGGCTATTAGTTTAATAGGGTTGTTGATGTTGAGAGATAATATAGCTGTTTGGGGCAATTATTGCTGAGGGGTAATTGGCTGTGGGGTAGTTGACATTGAGGGGTTATTGACCTGTTGGGGTTATTGTTGTTGATGGCTATTAAGATTACTGTGTAATTTATGTTAAAAGCTTGTTTAGATGTGATTTTTTTGTTGAGGGGGTACTTACCTGTGGTGGGGCAATTACTGTTGAGGGGTAATTGGTTGTGGGTAGGGTTGCAGCGGTAACCGGTTTCACGGTATACCACGGTATTAAAATGCACGGTTATCATACCGTGTGCGTTTGCTTATTACCGGTAAAAAGCAAGCCAGCGGAGAAACTGACCCGCGCATGCGCAACTCCGCTCCGGTTCAGCTACTCAGCACACAGCAGTGAGAATGGCAGAAAGTGCATCAGACTTAACACATTTTTTTACAAAAAAAAAAAGCTAAACTAAAATCAGTGGCGAAAATGACGTAATCGCGGTGGCTCCGCCCGTGCGCGAGGGTCTCGCGCGCTGTCGATTCGCGAGGTCGTACACCTCTCGAATTTTGTAACTTTGCGCGCTGCGCCTCAGCGCAATGAACAAAGTCACGTTTGCAGGATTCATACACGTTTAAAAGGTGGAATTAAAACACTTGTACGTCACTTTAAAGGTCCGTTTCAATATTTCCCAGCACCTTAAACTTAATTAAGTTAAATATTTATACATATACTCGAAATAATTCGCTTTTTCATCACATTATTTAATGGTTGTTTATTTCCAAAACGCCCAATCTTAACGTCTTCACGTTCTCTCATGTTTTGTCCTGGAATTAAAAGAGGCTCGTATTTGTTAACGTAAGACAAAAGAACTGTGCGGAGTCGCGTGCTACGGTCACTAGTGAAAGTATAAACCTAGCTTTTTATGGTCATTGCTTTCACTGGATGTGAAAGACGCTATTAATTTACATTAATTTACATCAAATTCTAACGTACCTGTTTTTGATATGTTAAAACCAGACTCGGTGTGAAAACCTTAAAATAGAAATCTCTATTGTGATGATGTCAGAAATAAATCCTCTCTTCCTGCAGTATCTGGTTATATTCCAACTTGGCAGTACAACGGACGTTTACAACAGTTGTTGATCAGACACTGACCCAGGCTGAGTTTATCAGATATTAAATAATTTAAACTTAAATAATTGTACTGAAATCCATGATTTAGGTTTCTCTAATTTTGCAGTATTTATATAAACATGTGTACAGCTTATTTTTTTAAAGGACACATTTTGTATACAATAGTTCCAGGTTTCTACAATAAATAGTTAATTGAACAAAAATAACTTGTAATTTCTTTAAGGGTCGGTGTATCTTTTAATAATATACAAACTAACTGTGATACCGTGATAACCGTGATACCGCGGTATTTTCTGAGACGGTTATCATACCGTGAAAATCTCATACCGTTGCAACCCTAGTTGTGGGTTAGTTAAAATTTGAGTTGTTGTTCAGTTATACAGTTAATACTGCTACAGGGACTGAGGGAGAGAAGAGGTTCCGTGCGTGTGTGCTCCATCTGCTCCATCTGCTCTATCTGATCCATCTGCCCTTCTGCCCCATCTGCTTTATCTGCCCCATCTGCCCGTCTGCTCCATCTGCCCCGCTGCTCTACCTGCCCTGCTGCTCTACCTGCCCCATCTGCCCCTCTGCTCCATCTTCCCCATCTGTTCCTCTGCTCCATCTGTGTGTGTCTGTGTGGAGTGGGTATGAGAGAGATGCATGTGTGTGTGTGTGCGTGTGTGGGGGGAGGGGGAGACACATTCAACATAACTGACACCACTCTGAGTGGAGGAGCCTCGTTTAATGTGATTTGCACCCTCCGAACAAACGGTCGTAGTTCGGGCTCTATTTAACGTATCGCTTAACCGAAGACATTGTATGAGAGAGGATCCCTGGCTGATCATTGGTGTAATTTGTGTGTTGTTTGACCCAATATTGTCTGATTTATGACAAGTTAAACACAGAGGCAAATTGTGAAAAAGACAGTTCTGATTTTGAGAAATTAACATGGGAGTTAATGGGGCAGTTTTCTGTGTCTAGTGCCAAACAAATGCTCATAACTCTAAAAGTAATTGATAAAATGATTAGATATTTTGGCGTGCCAGAAAGGACAAATTTCTCTCTCATTTAAAATTTAAATGGAGCTTCTAGATGAAAGTGGAAGGAATTTACAGCTGTTTATCCAGGAGATTTTTCATGACAGCACACTAACTGGGGACATTTCTGAACATTCCGCCATTCATTCTCTATGGGGAAAAGTCAACTTTGAGGACTTGTCCTGAGGACACCGTATGTCCGACATGTCCCAAAAGCACAAGCACACTTCTTCCATATGAGATCTGTGAACCTGCCAATTTTCAAGGTTCTAGCTCAAAAACTGCGACCTGTGAAAGTTACCGAAAAGTCGAATAGAATAATAATAAGAAGAAAAAGAAGAATAGGGAGAACAGTATGTTGGCTGCTTCGCAAGCCAACATAATTAATTTAGCTATTATAAAAGACTTGTTTGTGAGTGAGCGGACGTTTAGTAAGGAGACTTTGAAGACTTGATGTGTTTGATCAGCATCGCCTACATCACTTGTGCATTTCACTGGGATCAAATTTTGTTTGTTACAATGTTTTGTACCCTTATGTTTTCTTCTGATTACATTTTTATTTTGATTCTGAGAGCCATGCCACCGGCTATTTAAAATAACTGGAATGTAGCACTGACTAGGAGCATGGGTTCCAGTGTGTCAGACCTGAGAATTCACTGAGTGTGCAGGAGAAGTAGGTGAGTTCCTACAAGACTGCAGACTGTAGTGTTGCAGAACCTCTTCAATCTCCTGGAGTTTACCTCTGAGACTGTGGACAGATTCTCTGACAGGAGATGGTGGGCTCCTTTGACTGACATTACTGACGTTACTGCTGGCGGTTGGGTGCAGATTCCGCATGTGAGTGATTCCATACATTAGATTATCCACAAGCATTTGAGTCCCAGCCCTGTTAGGGTGAAGCTGATCAGGTTTAAAAAGCTCAGGATGCCTCCAAAAAATGTTGAAATTGTCAATGAAGTTTACCTTCCGATGTGCACAGGCTGTAGTGAGCCAGCTGTTTAGAGCCAGCAGTCTGGTAAAGTGACCACTGCCTTGACGTGCAGTTGGTATCAGTCCAGAAATGAACACTTCACACTGGGAAAACTACAGAATGTCGAGCAGATGGTTAAAATCCTGTTTCAGAATCTCAGACTGTTGTTTGTAAACATCGCTAGAGCCGACATGTACAATCAGTCTTTCCGTAGCTGGATGGCCATGCAATATGTGTGGAATCATGGGTATCACTTCACAGACAGTAACACGAGGAAAGCAAAAGGCCTTAATACTGTTGCTCCATACATCTCTGATGACTGAGTCCCCAATTAGCAGCGTTTTGGGCTGTGGCGGTGTTCCTCGTCTTCTTTCACCGTTAATGCCTCGGTGGCTAACATGGTTAGCATCCTGATGGCTAACATGGTTACCACTCCAATGGCCAACATGGTTACCACCCCGATGGCCAACATGGTTACCACCCCCATGGCCAACATGGTTACCACCCCCATGGCCAACATGGTTACCACCCCCATGGCCAACATGGTTAGCATCCCGATGGCTAACCCTCTTAGCATGCTTGTTAGCATGCTGCTGGCTAACACAGTTGGCAGCCTGGTGGTTGGTCTGCAAATGGCCAGAGTTATTTGCATGCTTAGCAGCCCGACTGGAGTCGGATCTCTGATGCTGATTGGGGTGTGCTTGATGTCCTTGATGTCCTGGAGAGGGAGGCAGTATGTTGTGATGAGACTGCTCAGTTTCTGCTACTTCAGTTGAGGCGAGAGCTTCATATCTGTTATTGAGAAGAATGTTTTGTTCTGGAGATGGCTGCTGTGCTGGTTTCTGCTACGTTCCTTCCCCCGAACAAGAGTCCAGCCCTTATCATTGTTGTTGTTAACAGGATTAGGAGTTGAGGCCAAGATGAGCTTAGGCTTTGCCCACAGTACATCCCAGCGACAATGGAGAGAAACGTCTCTTTCTTTGCCAGTCACAGGGACGGTTTTGTCAGCGGTTTGTGTGGCAAGAATCGAGTCCAGATATTCTTCCTCCTCCCTTATAGAATGTAAGGTATGGATTCTTATCTGAAGTTCTGCAACCCTCTGAGACAGTTTTATACACTCAGAGCAAATAGATGATGTGGAAGCATGAGCCATAATCGCAAAAGCACCGGGCACAAGGCTCAAATATCCAAGTTAAAAATCCAAAGTGCAAAAGTGTCAGTCAGATTTGATGATTTGACTGACATGACTGATATGACTGATATGACTGGACTGAAATGATTGGCATGACATGACTGGCATGACTGATGTAACTGACATGACTGGACTGACATGACTGGCATGTCTGATATGACTGACATCATATATAAATTAGGATGGGGTACATGTAACTTGCTTATCAAAGCCGTCTTGACAGGTTTATTGCCCCCCAATAAAACTTTATGACCCCAATAAATTTTATGACCCCTCCCCCTTATCGTGCTCTGTACATTGTGGGCATGAGATCTAATAGTAATTATTTTTTTATCAGGAGTCACTAAATGCTCCTCTTTGAAGTAATATGTGGGTGTGTGTGCGTGTGTGTGTGTGTGTGTGTGTGCCAGGTACACAGATTGCCCCCCCCCCCCCCCCCCCATTGTCTTTTTGAAGTATAAGTTGTGTGACCCTGGCCCAACCTGAGAGTGCCTCTAATTTAAATTAGTTGATTTTTATCAGAAACAATATATCAGAAACAACACTATTCGGCTATTCATGTATTTTTTATTTGGACACACGTATTGCACTCATGTATTTATTTATTTTGCAAAACTATTTCCCCTGAAATCCGCCAAAGACATCGCGGCGACCTTCTTCATTCGCTCACGTATAATCAAACCATGTCTTTACTGTCAGAAATGCAGTCGATAAAAGCTGGCGCAGTGATGAGTTTTATTTCACAGGATGAGCTTACACAGAAAAAACAATGCATGTATAAGCTATGGTGACTTATGATCCAAAGCGATAGCGGCAAACATTTAGCCTTTTATCTAAAAACACAAATCAGCCGGTCTGCTAATTTTGGGTGGCCGCCATCTGTGTTTCCTCACATCTCCCATTCAGTTCTGTTTAGAGAAAATACAAAGTTGATCATTCAAATTGCCAACAGTTTTAGTCACAAAACAGCGGTTGAACACAGGGCGAATTAGATTATTAAACAAGCCATGTCTCAATAACTACTTGAAATTCAAGGTTCCATTACAAACATTTGGTTACCGGCACGTTTTTATTTTATTTTATTTTTTACCCATCATTTTGTTAACGTTAGCGCAAGGTTTTTTGCACACAAATAGGCCTATATATACACGTATGTATGAATTAGTTACACATAAAGGACTTTTGTTAAGATTTTTACTGGCGTAACTAAATGTATTACATGACACACCCCAGCATCAGCCCCTCCATCAGGAAGTAGACCAATAGGGGAGGAGCATAGTAGCAGCGCTGTGATCGCACCCAAAACACATCACACATCAGTCAGCCGAGCACGGGTTTGGACGAAACTTCATGGATCTACATTGTCCGTAAGGATTTTTTCACCATAACAGAACTGCACGTACCATGATTTTGATAGCAGGAGCAAGATTCTAGTAGCAGCACAAGGTTTTTCTTTATTTTTTTCTGCAATATAGGTCACCATTGCAATTGCTCTGGCTAGTCTGAGGACATTTCAGGGCAATTTGTGAGTGAGTTCGGAGAGATGAGTGAAATGTGTTAAGTGGTACGATCTTCTTTTGCAAAAATGTTTCAGTAAGTCAAACCAATCAAAGACACTGAATTTGCGGTAAACGTTTGCAAGCATCCCGATTATGGATACAACTTACAAACCATGAATTAGGAATGCTAAATGTTATCACAAACCAGGTAATTGGCTTATTCAACCTTTTCAAATACCATACACACATTACCTCAACATATAATATGCATTATTTCAAGTTGTGCCAATATTCTGCAAAACATAAATAATACTATTGTTTACATTCTAATTTGTTTTACACATTTTTTGTAAATCAACTGTTTTACAGGATCATTAGAACTTGGTGTTATGATCCATCTACAAGTAATATGTAACAAAGATGTTTTATATGCCCAAAGTGAATTATTTCTACGATTTTTCGTTTAAAATCTTCAAGGCCTGCCAAAATTGCTTTACTTCTCTTCACAAAGTCTAAACAGAGTAGAAAACCACCAGTTAGGCTGCCACAGTAAGTCTGTATTCAGACTACAGTGACTTTTTTCTAGTTAGTACCACACATTGCAGCAATCACAGCCAGAGACCTCCTTCATCTGATAACAATTCAGTGTTTTCATGCACTTCCAGGTTGCTTCTGTTTAGAAACAATGCAAAGTTGAACATTCAAAGTGCCAATAGTTTTTATCATAAAATAGCTACAGAAGCTGGGCCGGATTTCCTTATGAAATAAGATGTGTTTAAATGAAGTACTACAGAAATTGAGATTCCTTTAGAAACTTTTGGCTACAGGCATGTGCTCTTTACCCCATCAGTCTGTTTACATTAGCACACTTTTTGGTGAGGATTGCTTGTTTTTGCATACAACTCAATCAATGTATGATTCAGATTTGAAACTCAGAGACTGAATTTGTGGTAAACTTTTGCATGCATGCCAAGTATGGATATTGCCAACAACCATTGCATTAGGAATGTAACATTTTACAGAAAACCAGAAAATTGGTTTCTTCATCCTTTTCAAAACCATGCACACATTACTTCCAACTGTCTGAAACACAAGACAAGCAAGCAACTTTTAGTTAAACTTTTGTGTTTCAGACAGTTGTATTTTTGAGTAGATACTTTCTTTTAAGAATACAATAGTAGTTAAAAAAAAAAAACACTGATGACCTCTATGTCAAAAAAGAGAAAACATTATGACAATAAGAATGAAGCACTGCTAAGTGATAATTGAGCTGACTTTTGGTTTGTTATCATTTTTAACCACATGACAATTTTATTGCTTGTGTGTAATCATGTCTCTACTTATGAGGTTTTTCTTAAGTAGTGGATCGTCACCACCGGGGGAGGACCGGGTGATACACTAATAATCAATCTAAAGATCTGCATAATGTTCTTTTATCTGTACTTTCTTTTATGTACTCTAAATGCAAAAAATTTACCTCTGAAGTTCTTAAAAAATGTCCCTGGCTGAGTTTTCTACATATCAGCATGGTTGTGTGTGTGTATGTGTGTATGTGTGTGTGTGTGTTACACCTAAAATTCTGCCATGTTGAAGTCAGTCTCAAAAGAGAGCCCCATTTTCTGTCAGAGCAAGTTAAGTTTTGACTGATCACATGATGTTGTTAAGATAGATTTGGGCTCCTCAGCCATGACTACCGCATGAAACACCTCCTGCCGCATGGAGTCAGTCCTCCCTGGTTGGTCTGAATTAACAAACCCCTGATAATAAATGGCTGGTTAAAGTGGAATGGGAGGGGGTGGGGGGGGGGGGGTGCTCATTCCTTCCTCACAGGTGGTATTAACACTTGGAGATGGGGGTTTTACAGCAAACAGTTGAGATGTTGCCCGTATATGCCGATTCTGAGACAATGGCATGCTTTGCCTAGTAGTCGGATGTAATAAAGATTTCACCTTTGAAGTAAAATAACTTTAATTCTAGAAACTGTGTATATGGAAATCGCGGACCAGCTGATTGTCCAAACCTGGAACGCGCTTCCCATCATACACACACTGCAGCGTGTGAGTGTTGCTGTACTGACAATGTTTGGCTCTACGTATGCGTGTGAGCAGTCGTTTTCACATCTAAAAAACATTAAGACCAACCTACGATCACGTTTAACAGATGGAAGTCTCAACACCTGCATGAAACCTCACCACGTATCAACTACAAAGCCATCAGCAAAACCATTAGTCGCATTATTGGCAAGAAGTTTTTTATTCATCATTAGTTAGCAACAGCTTAACAACGTTATTAAAAAAGAATTCCGAGACCTATTATACTTTAAAAGGGTTGGTCATATTGCAGGGTTGCATTGCGCGTGAGACACACGACCGTTTTCACACGCTCTCACGCCACACTTCCGATTTCTCACAATTTCTTTTTTCTTACCTCTGATCCACATATATGAGTCAATGAGTTCGCTCTGGCGCCAACCACTGGCGATCAATCGATCACGATATAATACTTAATTTGTGTCCATTTTACACCCCCACAACTTACGTTGTATGGCTCTCATGGAATTACATTTTTAAATATGTGGCGTTCATGGCTTTCTCGGTCAAAAAGGTTCCCGACCCCTGCTATACATATACTATAGATATGCATACAAACTATACATACATTTAGGTAGAAGAAACACATACATGTTTGTGTGTGTGTGTGTGTGTGTGTGTGTGTGTGTGTGTGTGTGTGTGTGGTAGTGTATGTACTCAAACTATGACAACATATACTAATACATTAACATACATAAGCATACATAGAAACTATACATACATATAAGTATAAAGGTGTGTTTGTGTGTGTCTCACAAAAAAGAAGGCAAATATCAGTTTGTATGAGCATGTGTTAGTCACTGAGATATGGGTGGGTATGGCTAGGGAAGTGTCATTGTGAATGCTATAGGAAGGCCTGCTTGTGCCTGTGCCTGTATAATAGACACAGAGTGATCTAGGTAGCCAGAGCAATGTTTACTTAGGGCACAGAGATGGGAGGGGGAATGTGGGTGAGAGAGTGAGAGAGACTGAGAGTGTGTGAAGTTTCAGCCTGCGTGCGTGTGAGAGGGAGAAGGTGACAGTGGCACTTTAACATGCATTTTTATTAGTGGTGGGCCGTTAACGGCGTTAACGGCGGTCGTTAATTTTATACTCTTATCGGGCGATATAAAAATTATCGCCGGTAATCTATTCTTAAAGTTGGGTTGGGAACTGGGTCAAAATGGGTAAGCAAACTATGATGACTTTCAACTTGATAGTTTAGCTCGGCTATATTCCTAACCAAATTGCACAGTAGGGGCGAGAACGAGTTTTTAAACCTGTGAATTACAAATCGTTTGTGTTTACATGGATGCAGACACGAAGTTGCCAGGTTTGCTTAAGGGAAAATTCATTTTTAGGAACGTAAAGTGTTACCGGAGCGGAGCTCGGAGTGGTCGTTTTCTGCATGGTCCTAGCGCTAGATTCGTCGCTATTTAAATATTTCTTTTTAACCATTAAAACTACAGAGGACCAAAACTGACTTTTGAAAATGACGTCCGTGAGGTTAAATGTACTAAATGTTGGCTTACATTTCAAATATCATGTTTAGCTGAATAAACATGTTATTTAATGTACAGTATGTAGGCTTCCAAATTCATGTTTAACTGAATAAACCGTTGAACACGAGTAGCCTACATTTTATTGAGCATGTTTTTTTTTCTTCAAGTATCAAAGTAGAACAGCTTCCTCAAACAGTCATTAGCCGGGTTTTCATCCAAACCTTTCGAAAAAATAATGCGCAATTTCCAAGTTTCGGCAAAAAAAAATGCGAATTAAGCCTTGTTTCCATTCATTACAGTTATGCGAATAAACTTTAGATCACGTGAGAGGACGCCAAACAATAGTGGTTTTTACATCCATCTGGCAGTTATGCATTTTTGCACGTTGAGGTTTTGAAACATTTTTTTATTTTTCTTTTCTATACATGGAGAAGTTAAATTCAATTTTTGCTCTCTCCAGAACTGTTTTTGTATGCATTTGCCATCTTTACATCGCGATCATGTACAGAACCACATGACTTGAGGCATGATACGTCATGGTTTATGCGAAAAACCCTTTTCTATCCAGTTTTTCCAAATTTTGGCGATGCGACAGTCTAACTTTTCCACCTCCTCCTACCGTAAAAATCTTTTTGCGATATTTGGGCCTTTTTTTCGAATTTTGGACTTTTTTCATCCAGCTTTTTTCATGCGCATTTTCAAAATGCGCAAAAACTCGGTGGATGGAAAACCCTCTGATGCATTTTGGAAACAGGAGATGAGCCCCTGGTCTAATGCACCCTCTGTATTAAGAAACCCGTATCTCAAAAACTGACTTTTAGTCATTACTTGGGTAGCACGCATATGAGCCATTTTAATATAGATCTAGATTAATTTCAAGATTTCAGTGAGATTAATCTAGATTAAAAAAATTAATCTATGCCCACCCCTAATTTTTATGCATTGTATATAATATTGCACTGTATAGCCATACAATAACCGATTTGGATGAAACTTGGCAAATTTGTTCAGGATGAGATTGTCAATGGGCTTGTACATTTTGGTCAGAATTAGATAAAATATAAAAGAGCTTCAAGAATATGAATATTATATGTATCGATGCTGTCCATTAAAAAAATATTTAGCAGGTATAAGTGTCCTAAAATCCAAAATCTTTGGATTGTTTTTTAATTTCACACTCTGTAGAGTATTATAAGACTTTGCTTGACATGATAGTATGAAAATCCTAGGAGCAGTATGAAAAGTGATGATTTCAAACTATTATTAACTGTAAATAAACGGTGTATTTTTAAATAGGACATGTAATGGGAAAGTTGTTCGAACTACTGCAAGCAATCAAAAGAGTCCAATTGCATGTTCCCAAGTGGAATTATGTAGGGGATATACTTGCTTTTTTTGCAATAGCGCCCCCCAGTGGCCAATCGACACCCGGCTGGATTATGTCATAGGGGGCGTGCACTTGTCCACACCCAAGAGGTTTCGTGCAGATCGACCAATGGTAAGCCTGTCAAACGCGTGCCGATCACTGATTGGCCGATTACGTCAGCCATTTTGTAAGTCTGCTTTAGGACCTGGTTCCCATAGGCCCATAGATGATGTCTGCCAAGTTTCATGTGGATCAGCCAATCTGAGGGCATGGGGCAAATTTTTGCACGTTATAGCGCCCCCTAGCAGGTGAGGTATGGCAACCTCTGCGAGCTGCCTCAGACCCTTAGAGGGAAGCTGTCTGTGAAGTGCCATCTCATTGCAAGCAAGTTTTCTTCAGTTAGAGCTTCATATGCGCAAAAATTACTATTGAGTTTACACCCCCTCATTTGATTGGCTTATACTGACTAGGTCAGGGGTCGGCAACCCACGGCGGCGAGCTTGAAGACGTCTCTCGCCAGAAAGCTCAACTTGGCCAAAGCCACAAATGGAGCGAAATTGAAAGCCTCCCAACATCCGAGAAACTTGTCTATGACACATGGATGCTCTTCCTGACAATTATTGGAACACGAAGACATATGCATTTGGGGTATTATCCATCTTTGGATCAACATACCTGTGCGAACAGATATTTTCAAACATGAACTACATCAAATCAAAATATCGCACCCGCCTCACAGATGAGAGTTTGCAATCCTGCGTCAAGATTAAAGTTACATCTTACATGCCCGATGTTGAGAAGCTGACCAGTGATGTCCGAAAACAGAAGTCACATTAAACGGGTTGTTTAGTGCCCAAATAAGGGGCATGTTATGCACGTTCCATTTTGTTGTTTTGTCGAATCGTAAAAATAAAAATAACATCAAAAATCAAATTTATTTATCAGGGTTGCCAACTCTCACGCATTGAGCGTGAGACACACGCATTTGACTGTCTTCACACGCTCACAAGCCACACATCCGATTTCTCACGCCGAAGAAAATCTAGTTTATTTACCTCTAATCCACATATATGATTCAATGAGTTACTAGTTCGCTCTGGCGCCAACCACTGGATATCGATCGATCGCGATATAATACTTAATTTATGTCCATTATACACCCCGCCCGGTAACAATTTACGTTCGCCACCCCCTCCAGGTTCAAATCTCACTCCAAGTGATCTTGAAAAGTTGGCAACCCTGATTTATTGAATTTCCTTAATTTCATCAAATCAATGAAACATAATTCATTTATTGTAATGAAGTTAAACTTGAGGCGGCATCCTACAACAGAGCAGTCACGTGGTGCGTCGTTCTCTACAGAACACACTGCAGGGAGAATAAACATTTAATCATGAATGCTCATTACGTATTTGTAGCTAACTTAGTCATTTTGATGGTAGGCTAATATAGATACATACAGCATGTGTTGCCTTCATTATAAGGCTTATATAAGGCTTTTAATTTTTTGCGGCTCCAGACATATTTGTTTTTTGTTTTTTTGGTCCAATATGGCTCCTTCAACATTTTGGGTTGCCGACCCCTGGACTAGGTAGTGAAGAAATTAGCATTTTTTTTTAGCTGGATACATTTTAAAGTTCAGACTCTTCTGAATGTTTTGATACCACATATGTGCATGTGTGTAAAAAATCCAGGGACTAGTTTGCGCTCAAAGATGTGCGCGATTTTGCACATTATGCAAATTACCTCGAAATCTAAGTGGGCGGAGCTAAAGGGTCCTTGAGGCTTTTTTGTTTGGTTTGAAGGAATCCATCAGAAGGGGAATTTTGTGTCTAGGACCTGCGGTGTAGGACATATGGACCAAAACGCAAAATTCTGCGCTATAGCGCCACCATCAGGCCAATGTGAGTCATTGTCTGGGTTTCCCTCATTGCACCTCTGGTGCACCTGTCTGCCAAGTTTGGTGTTTCTGGGCCTTACGGTCTAGGCTGCAGTATGCGTTTTACAGCCTGAAAAATAATAATAATAAGAAGAAGAAGAAGAAAAACTCGAGCAATTACAATATGGTTCCCACACTAAGTGTGTGAACCCTAACAAGATCTATGTGTGATGACCAGTAAAGATTATACTGAAAACAAGGACTACAAACACCTGAGGAACTGGGGAATGAAACCAGGTGCAGGTGAAAACACTAATGAGGAGGCGGGTGACAGGGATGGGGCTTGAAGACAGACACAACAAGGAAATTCAAAATAAAAGCACACATAAAAGGAAAATCAAGAAGTAAAGTCAAAACAGAAGACAAGAGGTGACATGTGACACGTCATGGAGTGGGTGATCATGACAGATGTTTAGTCTGACAGTACAGAGACGGTCCTGACAGTGTGAATGTAAAATCTACTGAACACTCACCACTGTAAACTCATGTATGAATTCAGTGTATCTTCGTCTAGTCTGCATTCAGGGAGAGATGGTTGTCATGACAACATGTCTGGTCCAACCAGTTTGATGATACTGGTGTTATACTGGGAGGACACACAGTCATGTGTGAAGAGTGTA
The DNA here is from genome assembly GCF_052324685.1 of Brachyhypopomus gauderio. Lineage (NCBI taxonomy): Eukaryota > Metazoa > Chordata > Actinopteri > Gymnotiformes > Hypopomidae > Brachyhypopomus > Brachyhypopomus gauderio. The sequence goes on from NW_027506893.1 coordinate 246,647, forward strand.
TACAGCATTCTGGGTATTCCTGTGTTCACAGTCCTGTGGGTCCCTGTGTTTACACTCTGTGTGCTGGATGTTCACTGTCAGCTCTACTTGCCTGGGGTGAGAGAGAGAGAGAGAGAGAGAGAAAGAGAGAGAGTATGACAGGGGGAGAGACAGATAGAGGGACAGATAGGGAAGGTAGAAGAGAGACAGAAAGAACAAGAGAGATAGAGAGAAGAAGGAAAAAGGGAAAGGATGGAGATAAAGAGGGAAAGAACAAGAGGGGAAGGAAAAGAGGTAGAGATGGAGAGAGCGGGAGAGAAAGATGAAAGGAGGGAGGAGGGGAAAGGGAGAAAGGGATGAAGAGAAAGAATATGAGAGATGAAAATAGGGAGAATGAATGAAAGAATTAGAATGTTTAAACACTCTGTGTGTGTGTGTGTGTGTGTGTGTGTGTGTGTGTGTGTGTGTGTGTGTGTGTGGGTGTGTGTGTGTGTGTGTGTGTGTGTGTGTGTGTGTGTGTGTGTTTTAGGGTGGATCATACAGGGACGATGAGAATCAAACCAGGACTAAGAAAATGTGAGTTCACTATTTCAGTATAATGAACACACACACACACACACACACACAAACCGTAGTTGTGTTGTGTGTTCTCTCCTCTAATGTCTGTTCTTGTGTGCAGATGCGTGCGAGTTCACACTGGACCCAAACACAGCACACAAACATCTCTCTCTGTCTGAGGGGAACAGGAAGGTGACGTGGGGGGAGCAGCAGACGTATCCTGATCATCCAGATAGATTTGATTACTGGGACCAGGTGCTGAGTAGAGAGAGTGTGTGTGGAGAGAGTGTGTGTGGACGCTGTTACTGGGAGGCTGAGTGGAGTGGAGACGATGTTGAAATAGCAGTGACATATAAAGGAATCAGCAGGAAAGGAGACAGTTATGACTGTTTCTTTGGATACAATATAAAGTCCTGGCGTCTTTACTGCTCTAATAACAGGTACGCTGTCTGTCACAATAAGAAGGAAACTGTCATCTCTGTCCCCTCCATCTCCAACAGAGTAGGAGTGTATGTGGACTGGCCCGCCGGCACTCTGTCCTTCTACAGCGTCTCCTCTGACACACACACACTCACACACTTACACACATTCAACTCCACATTCACTCAGCCCCTCTATGCAGGGTTTGGGTTTTGGAGTTACAAATCCTCAGTGTGTGTGTGTGAACTAGAATAACTTCCTGTGTCCTGCAGGAACACCTGAGTCTCCATGGTAACACTCCTCTACACACACAACTGGACATGATGACTGATCCAGTGAACATCATAACACACACATGCCTGATCAGACTAACACAACACACACACACACACACACACACACACACACACACACACACACACACACTTCCCCCTCTCTCCTACACACACACACTCCCCCTCTCTCCAACACACACACACACCCCACTCACATACACACACACACACACACACTCCCCCGTTCTCCTAAACACACACACACCCCACTCACACACACACACTCTCCCCCCTCTCACCTACACACACACACTCCCTCCTCTCTCCAACACACACACACTCCCCCTCTCTCCCACACACACACACACAGTTTTAGAGCATTTACAATATACTGTACACACTTTTACAACTTTTTTCTGTCTTCCACTCTCTATTTTAGAAACACACACACACACACATATATACACACACACACATACTGTCTTTCAGACAGTATAACACTTAAATTTTCTTAGTTTCTTTCACTTCTCTCTCCCCTAGAGTGTTAGGTTTGATACTTATGGTTGTGAGATGTATTGATCTTCTGTTTAAGACGGTGTATCCTGATCACCATCAGCTGACACTCTCAGTCTCTTCTCTTAAGAGTGATGATGTATTTGTGTTTATCTGACACTCTCAGTCTCTTCTCTTAAGAGTGATGATGTATTTGTGTTTATCTGACACTCTCAGTCTCTTCTCATAAGAGTGATGATGTATTTGTGTTTATCTGACACCCTCAGTCTCTTCTTTTAAGAGTGATGTATTTGTGTTTATACGACACCCTCAGACTCTTCTCTTAAGAGTGATGATGTATTTGTGTTTATCTGACACCCTCAGTCTCTTCTCTTAAGAGTGATGATGTATTTGTGTTTATCTGACACCCTCAGTCTCTTCTCTTAAGAGTGATGATGTATTTGTGTTTATCTGACACCCTCAGTTTCTTCTCTTAAGAGTGATGTATTTGTGTTTATCTGACACCCTCAGTCTCTTCTCTTAAGAGTGATGATGTATTTGTGTTTATTTGACACCTTCAGTCTCTTCTCTTAAGAGTGATGATGTATTTGTGTTTATCTGACACCCTCAGTCTCTTCTCTTAAGAGTGATGATGTATTTGTGTTTATCTGACACTCTCAGTCTCTTCTCATAAGAGTGATGATGTAATTGTGTTTAACTGACACCCTCAGTCTCTTCTCTTAAGAGTGATGATGTATTTGTGTTTATCTGACACCCTCAGTCTCTTCTCTTAAGAGTGATGATGTATTTGTGTTTATTTGACACCCTCAGTCTCTTCTCTTAAGAGTGATGATGTATTTGTGTTTATCTGACACTCTCAGTCTCTTCTCTTAAGAGTGATGATGTATTTGTGTTTATCTGACACCCTCAGTTTCTTCTCTTAAGAGTGATGATGTATTTGTGTTTATCTGACACCATCATTCTCTTCTCTTAAGAGTGATGATGTATTTGTGTTTATCTGACACCCTCAGTCTCTTCTCTTAAGAGTGATGTATTTGTGTTCATCTTCCACTCAGTCTCTTCTCTTAAGAGTGATGATGTATTTGTGTTTATCTGACACTCTCAGTCTCTTCTATTAAGAATGATGATGTATTTGTGTTTATCTGACACTCTCAGTCTCTTCTCTTAAGAGTGATGATGTATTTGTGTTTATCTGACACCCTCAGTCTCTTCTCTTAAGAGTGATGATGTATTTGTGTTTATCTGACACCCTCAGTCTCTTCTATTAAGAATGATGATGTATTTGTGTTTATCTGACACCCTCAGTCTCTTCTCTTAAGAGTGATGATGTATTTGTGTTTATCTGACACTCTCAGTCTCTTCTCTTAAGAGTGATGATGTATTTGTGTTTATCTGACACCCTCAGTTTCTTCTCTTAAGAGTGATGATGTATTTGTGTTTATCTGACACCATCATTCTCTTCTCTTAAGAGTGATGATGTATTTGTGTTTATCTGACACCCTCAGTCTCTTCTCTTAAGAGTGATGTATTTGTGTTCATCTTCCACTCAGTCTCTTCTCTTAAGAGTGATGATGTATTTGTGTTTATCTGACACTCTCAGTCTCTTCTATTAAGAATGATGATGTATTTGTGTTTATCTGACACCCTCAGTCTCTTCTCTTAAGAGTGATGATGTATTTGTGTTTATCTGACACCCTCAGTCTATTCTCTTAAGAGTGATGATGTATTTGTGTTTATCTGACACCCTCAGTCTCTTCTATTAAGAATGATGATGTATTTGTGTTTATCTGACACCCTCAGTCTCTTCTCTTAAGAGTGATGATGTATTTGTGTTTATCTGACACCCTCAGTCTATTCTCTTAAGAGTGATGATGTATTTGTGTTTATCTGACACCCTCAGTCTATTCTCTTAAGAGTGATGATGTATTTGTGTTTATCTGACACCCTCAGTCTCTCCTCTTAATAGTGATGATGTATTTGTGTTTATCTGACACCCTCAGTCTCCTCTCTTAAGAGTGATGATGTATTTGTGTTTATCTGACACCCTCAGTCTCCTCTCTTAAGAGTGATGATGTATTTGTGTTTGACACCCTCAGTCTCTTCTCTTAAGAGTGATGATGTATTTGTGTTTATCTGACACCCTCAGTCTCTTCTCTTAAGAGTGATGATGTATTTGTGTTTATCTGATCCTCTTTATAAACAATAAATCTTTGGATTGTGTTGTGTGAACTCTGAAAGGTTTTTAATTCTGTGTGTCTAATATGTAGTGATACACATGTAGACGCTGTACACAGTAAAGATGTTTCATGTAAGATCATCAGAATAACCCAGTACAGTACTGAATATTATACAGTGTATTATAAAGTATTAAATATAATCACAATGTAGTACTGAGTATTATACAGTGTATTATAGAGTATTAAATATGATCTGTCACGCGCTTGAAGGAGGAGACACGACGAGCGACGTGCGGTGCACATGAAACTTTAATACCAAAAACACAGACGTGAGCTCCGTGCGGAGGATGAGCACAGGACTGCTGACACTCACACAGACACGAAACTTTAGACAAAGACGAGCACAAGACACTGCGCGAACGCACATTAAATAGGTGAATAATGCTGACCCGCGTGATCACGAGACAAGGCACAGGTGCAACTACGAACACGCTTACAGACAACCCACTCCCACGGAACTACATACATGGACATAACGACACGCAGACAACGTAGCGGCACGCCCACAGGGAAGGGTCCGGAGCTGTCACCGTGACATGATCACAGTGCAGTACTGAGTATTATACAGTGTATGAATTATAATCACACAGTACAGTACTGATTATTATACAGTGTATTTTAGAGTATTAAATATGACCCCACACAGTGCAGTACTGATTATTACACAGTGTATTAAATATGATCACAGAGGGTTTAAGGGTCTTTCTGTCTTCAGTGAGGTTTAATCAAACAGGAACAGAACAGTTTAATAAATCTACATGAAGTGTGAGACTTATAGTTAAAACAGTTAAAAACACAAACTGACACACTTAATGCTACTTAGACGTGTGATGATGCTGCAGACCAGTGGAACTTTCATTTTCAAACTGTCAGGAATGCCACCTGATCTTCCTTAATCAACCTCACCTGCCCCTCATTACCACGCCCCCTTCAGTCTTACTTAAGCACTTCACCAGCACATCTCAGTTGTGAAGTAATGCCGACTCATGCCGCGTACCAAGCCTTTCTATTACCTGTCTGCTCTCCTGTGTTCTGACCCTCGCTTACGTCCCCGACCTTGTCTCCTGCCTAGTCCCTCTGTACCTCCTGACTTCTGCTCCCCCAGTATGACCCTGGACCGTCCTGACCACGCCAAGAAAACGCTGTTACTACTGATCCTAGTACTCGTGATTCACCTGCCATTGTTTGTACCAGCGTCTCATTTCAATAAAAGCGGTGTTCTTCCGCATTTGGATCCCTCTTTGTCTGTTCAATACGTTACACAAACATCTGATTATTCAGTACAACATCTGTGTTACATCTGGTTGTTGTGTGTAAAATGGATTTTGAGGTTCTCTGCTTTTAATGACATTGGGATGGACCTCAAAAACACACATTTAAATTTTAAATGAAAGTCAAATATTGTCAAACAAATACAAACATATCAATTAAAACTGGATCAGTTAATACTTTAATAGTTTTTTACCTTTTACATTTGCAGAATTTGGGCGACTTCACTCTGTAGTCTTAACTGAGCTGTATATAATTTATATAAGTTTACATGTCTAAGTGTCATTTAATCTCTTGATAATTTGGTGAAGTGATGTTCCAGCGCCCCCTACTGACGAGCTGCCACTGCCTGCTTAGATCAGAGACTGTATATATAAGAGAATTCATAATTCAAAGAAATTCATAACACTCAAATTATTCATAATTCATAATTCAGTGTCCTCTCTAAGTCAGGATTCTGTGCGGGCCAGTCAAGTTCATCCACACCAGACTCTGCCAATTGTCTAAAATGTCTTGGTATGCTGAAGCATTCAGAGTTCATTCCATCCATATTTTAGTTCCTGAAAAACAACCCCACACCATAATCCCCCCTCCACCAAACTTTACACTTGGCACAATGGAGTCAGACAAGTACCATTCTCCTGGCAACCGCTAAACCCAGACTGGTCCATCAGATTGTTGGATGGAGAAGCGCGATTCGTCACTCCAGAGAATGCACCTCCACTGCTCTAGAGTCCAGTGGCAGCGTGCTTTACACCACTGCATCCAACACTTTGCATTGCACTTGGTGATGTATGGCTTGGATACAGCTGCTCGACCATGGAAACCCATTCCATGAAGTTCTCTGTTCACTGTTCTTGATCTAATCTGAAGGCCACGTGAAATTTGGATGTCTGTAGTGATTGACTGCAGAAAGTTGGCGACTTTTTCAGACTATTTTTTCCCTGTGTTTGCTCAATAAAAGTAACATTTACTTTGTTTTCAATGTTTTTTTTTCTTTTAGTGTTTCTGAAAGCCAACAAGTTGCACTTTGGAATGACCTTATTATCGCAACATGTTTTTGATCTGAGTTTGTTCTACAGAATAAAATGTCTGAATGGGTGTTCATCCCAGACTGGTGATTCAATACTTTTTGTTTTGTTGTAGTTGTAGTCTTGATTTAGAAATGTACTTTCTCACATGGATCTCTATGGAGTCTCCATGTGCCTGTCCACCATGTGGGATCAGGGAGAAATTGGGTAAACACTAGAATGATATATATGTCTCCTATCTTATCCGTGATCGGTGGAATTGATGATGTTACCAGTCTCCTTATGTTACAACCATACCCGGTCTCCCCTAATACATTTAATTCCTAATAATATTTAGGAACAAGGAGATTTCATGACTGGATTTGTTGCACAGGTGGATAGATCACAGTTCCATGCTGGAATTCACGGAGCTGCTGAGAGCGACCCATTCTTTCACAAACGTTTGTAAAAACAGTCTGCATGTCTAGGTGCTTAATTTTATACACCTGTGGCCATAGAAGTGATTGGAACATCTGATTACGATAATTTGTGTGGGTGAGCGAATACTTTTGTCAATATAGTGTGTGTATGTGTTACTTTATGATGATTACACTGCAGTAGTGATACTCTGTGTTTGGTGACTATCTGTAGATGGATGAGTTGGACGAGTCTCAGCTGAGGAAAGAGGTGGACAGTCGCAAAATGCAGCTGCAGATTGCAAGAGAAAAATGCTGCGTATCCGTCCCAGAGTGAGTGCAAAACACACCATTGCTTAAAAGAACGTATTAAAACATTTCAAATTGAGAAAGTTGATTTCACAGTATTGAAAATCAAATCAAATCAAATCAAAGTTTATTTGTATAGCGCTTTTCACAACACATGTTGTCACAAAGCGCCTTACAGGATTTAAAAGGTTAACAATACTATGGGTCCAGAACGCTAATGAGCAAGCCAAAGGCGACAGTGGCAAGGAAAAACTCCCTATGATGGTGGGGATTAGGAAGAAACCTCGGGAGAACCAAGACTCAAAAGGGAACCCATCCTCCATTGGGCGGCCCGTTAACACACAAATTACACAAAATACAGACAAATACACAAGTCACACACAAATCACACAATCAGACTAAGTAAAGGTAAAAATGAAAGTTCTGGGTTTTGATATTGTCACTGTAAATGTCTGTTGATGAACGCCAGGCTTTCATTCCATGTCGGAGCAGCGATGCTGGTATTGTAGGCTCCGACTGCAATGTTACTCTCCAGGTGAACCTCGGAGAAAAGATACGAGATGTAGTAACTATGTAACAGATTAATCAAAGGCCAAACTAAACAGATGAGTCTTTAATCGAGTTTTAAACAATGAGACTGTGTCTGAGTCCCGAATAGAGGCAGGAAGATTATTCCACAATTGTGGAGCTTTAAAAGAAAAGGCTCTTCCACCTGCTGTGATCTTTTTGATCCTAGGAACAGTTAATAACCCTGCGTCCCGAGAGCGAAGTGAACGCGCTGGGTTATATTGTTCAATAAGTTCACTAAGATAGTCTGGAGCTAAGCCATGCAGCGTTTTATATGTTAATAAAAGTATTTTATAGTCAATACGGAATCTAATTGGCAGCCAGTGTAATGACGATAGTACGGGACTAATGTGATCAAACTTTTTAGTTTTTGTTAAAACTCGTGCTGCTGCGTTCTGAACCAGCTGGAGTTTGTTTATCGATTTACCAGAACATCCAGCTAGGAGACTGTTGCAATAATCTAAACGAGAGGATATGAATGCATGGATTAGTTTTTCTGCATCACTAATATTTAATATGTTTCTAATTTTGGCAATGTTGCGCAAGTGAAAGAACGCTACCCTAGTTATATTATTAATATGTGTATTGAACGAGAGATCTGGGTCTATTGTGATGCCCAAGTTCTTTACCTCTGCGCTGGGGGTTATAGTAAAAGAATGTAGATTCAATGCTACATTATGTATCTTGTCTCTCGCAGCCCTAGACCCAACTATTATTAATTCTGTTTTATCGGGATTTAGTGCTAGAAAGTTACACGCCATCCAATGTTTTATCTCTTCTACACATTTCTCAATCTTACTGTTTGCGCCTAAATCATCGGGTTTTGCCGATAAATATAGCTGAGTGTCGTCTGCGTAGGAATGGAAACTGATGTCATGCTTATGCATAATCTCGCCTAAGGGTAACATGTACAGTGTGAATAGAAGTGGTCCTAGGACTGTCCCTTGTGGGACACCATATTTAACCTGCATAGATTGAGGTTTTATTATTAACACTTACACATTGGAAGCGGTCAGTTAAATATGATCTAAACCAGGAGAGTGCGACTCCTTTAATACCTACCGTGTTTTCTAGTCTATCCAGCAAAATGTTGTGGTCTACAGTATCAAAAGCTGCACTAAGATCTAACAGTATAAGGAACGAGACAATCCCATTATCGGCCGATATTAGTAGATCATTCACTACCCTGAGTAAAGCTGTTTCAGTGCTGTGGTTTGGTCTAAATCCTGATTGGAACTTTTCATGGATACTATTTGATTGGAGATAGTGGTTTAACTGATTGGAAACTGCTTTTTATAAAGGGGCATATAAAATAAATATATATTTAAAGTAGTGTAGTGTATTTGTGTTTGCATATATACAGTACTGTGCAAATGTTAATAGAGGTATTAATAGAAGTGTTAATCAAAGTGTTCATAGAGGAGTTCATAGAAGTATTAACGGAAGTGTTAATAGTGTAACACGGTGACGTGCTGAAACAGTAATCACCGGAGATTAAGTGAATCCAAGCTGTTTTGAAGCCAAAAGGTGTTCACAAAATCTAGATTTGATTTAGATCTTTTAATTCACTTTGCATTTTGTTGACAAACTTAACACTTCAATCTTAATCACTTCAATCCATACCTGCTTAAACCTTTTGCACAATTCTGTAAATAAGAGCCTTCAATTACTGGGCCATGACACAATTGTTGAGCACATATAGTTTGCACGTACAGTAACGTAACTTGATTGCTCTGGCTCAAGAACAAGGGTGAAAGAACAGATACAGGTGGGGAGTTGGTGATGAATTAGTTTAGACCATAGTACTTTAATATTAAGTAAAGTAAGTAAGTAAAGTTTATTTATATAAACTTTCACAGAACAGAGTCACAAAGTGCTTTACACTGAAGAAAAATAAGTACATAAATTAAAAGTACATAGATAAGTAAGTAAAATTATAAATTATAAATAAAATTATACAGAGTGCATGAACAGGATGTACAAAAATAGCATAATACTATACCAGTGAATTAAATGCCTGCTTAAAAAGGTGCGTCTTAAGTTGTTTTTTAAAAGATTCCACAGATTCAGCTGACCTCAGAGCCAAAGGGAGTGAGTTCCAGAGTTTGGTTGCCATGACCTCAAAGGCCCGATCACCACGTGTTTTAAGCCGGGTGCGTGGAACAATCATGAGGTTGGCTTCAGAAGACCTTAGTACCCTCCGAGGTGCATAGCAGTGAAGGAGGTCATTAAGGTAGCATGGTGCCTGACCCCTTAAGGATTTAAAAGCCAGTAAAAGAATCTTAAAATGAACTCTCTGTTCCACCGGCAGCCAGTGAGGTGCAAATAACAGTGGTGAGGTATGAGAACGTCTCCCAGACTTGGTGAGCAACCTTGCTGCCTCATTTTGAACAGCCTGGAGGCGTCCCCGAGCACAGACACTAATAGATGTAAATAGAGATTTACAGTAGTCAAGTCTCGAGGTAATAAAAGCGTGCACCAGCATCTCCAACTATTCTTATCCACAGAACAAAATTCAGTGACTTGAATCACTCAATTTCACATTTGACTACTGGAACAAAAACAGAAATTTTCTGAAGACTTGAGATGATGTTTGACTAGAAAATCCCACATCCCAGTCAAACCATGTAGAGTGTTTGTCAGGCCATGATAATATAGACAACACAGCTCTAGAAATATAATCTAGAATCTTACTCTAGAATTCGGCTCTAGAAGAATTGGTCTCCTGCCTGTTTCAATTTCTCCTCACGTTTGTAGACTGGTTAAATGGATTGAAGAGAAAATGTCAGATGACCCGTTCCTGAACGCTGAGCTGCTGAAGGACAACCCATGGGTGGAGTCAGGGAAATGCATCATGCTCTAGTAGCAGCCCACACACCATCACCATGACTACAACAGTGGCTCCACTTTTGTGATAGATGTCAGTGCTGTTCTAGCTAGCACGGTTAGTGCTATGTAATTTATTTATTTTTTTATTTAGATGTGCTTAATATTTAATGACTTACTTTTTGTAATTTACTTGAATCCTGTAGTAAATGGTTGATGTTAAAAACTCCACTGTAAGCTATGCCGTTCAGTGTGTCCAAAAAACAGGCAGAAATAAAGAAAAAAACATTTAACAACATTTATTCACAGAGTTTGCTGGAGACTTTGAATAACAATACAGGTTACTGAACACAATTATGGTTTTACATCCATTCATCAAAGTGTCAACACGGCCATGTAGTAATTCTGTCCCCCTCTCTCCTCACAAGGTTTCTTAGAGAGACAGAGTGCTTACAGGAGTTCCCTAATGTACACATTTCTACGCACTGCGTTGGACACGCCCTCGTTGAACCTAAACCACACATCACTGTTTCCTACTGCTTTACCAATCTGCAAAGTCCCACTCGGTTTGCCATCTTCACCTAGAGACACCAGAGAAAGAGCATGTGAGCTGAACACTGCCAAAACAAACCTGTATGATAGAGCAGTCTAACATCTCAAAGAAGAGGTAACTAAATCTGAACCATGGCAACACCTGTATGATAGAGCAGTCTAACCTCTCAAAGAAGAGGTAACTAAAACTGAACCATGGCAACACCTGTATGATGGAGCAGTCTAACCTCTCAAAGAAGAGGTAACTAAATCTGAACCATGACAACACCTGTATGATAGAGCAGTCTAACCTCTCAAAGAAGAGGTAACTAAATCTGAACCATGACAACACCTGTATGATAGAGCAGTCTAACCTCTCAAAGAAGAGGTAACTAAATCTGAACCATGGCAACACCTGTATGATAGAGCAGTCTAACCTCTCAAAGAAGAGGTAACTAAAACTGAACCATGGCAACACCTGTATGATAGAGCAGTCTAACCTCTCAAAGAAGAGGTAACTAAATCTGAACCATGACAACACCTGTATGATAGAGCAGGGAGCAGTCAGGCCCTCTAACCTCTCAAAAAAGAGGTGACTAAACTGGGCAGAAAATTATATATAATAAAACATAAGACATCAAATTCTTTGCAAACTTTACATATTCTTGGTTAGTAGAAACCTAATTTTTCTATTTGAGTGGAACTAATCTGCTCCTTTCTGGTGGTATTTCGTAATGAAAAGCTGTTAGCGAAATGACTGGAAATCTGACCAATGATATTTATGATTTTCACTATGGGGGCTGGCCTATAGTAGCTTGGGCCTGCGATTTGCCAGATAACCTCAAATGGACACTTCATTTGAGATCACAGCATAACTAGCTAAAAAGCTTGGCATGTGCAGAAGGGGTTTATCACTTATACAGAACTGGGGTGAGTTTCCCGAAACGTTCTTAGCGCTAAGTACTTTGTAACCTCGTATGAAACGTACGAGGTTACAAAGTACTTAGCGCTAAGAATGTTTCGGGAAACTCACCCCTGTATGGACTGAAACTCACCCCTCAGTGGACTGTGTTGGCAAGAAGTCCACAGCAAGAAGTTTGAAGAAGTTTGGGGGGGGGGGGGGGGTAAAGTACATCAATATACTCCTGAAACAACCTCGAGTTGACGCATTTAATGCTGATACTCCATCAACTCCATTAGTCTCAAGTTATAACTTAGAGTGCAAAGCTCAAATGTTTTTTACGGTAAATGGATGAGGGCAATAAATATAAATATTAGCCAGCAGTTCGAGAAAGGTTTATCCACTAAGCTTTAGTAGTGACAATTTTAAAAGACATCTGATGACCATTTAAAAATGAATCCATATAGAAATGTTTGTAACAGGTAGGGGTTAAGGCTGAACTATGAGATACTGATAAGGATGTTTTATTCAGGCAATATTAGGATTCAACAGGATTTAAGGTAGTATGATAAGGTTTTAAGACGGTATGGTGCAGTAATGTGAGGCACTGGATCGTGAGGCACTGGAATGTAAGGTCTAGAACGTGAGGTCTAGATCGTGAGGGTCTGGAATGTGCGGTCTGGAACGTGAGGTTCTGGAACGTGAGGTTCTGGAACGTGAGGTTCTGGAAGGTGAGGTTCTGGAAGGTGAGGTTCTGGAACGTGGGGTTCTGGAACGTGGGGTTCTGTGCCAGTGTGTCTCTACCTTCTGGTTCCGATTCTGCTGCGCTCGTTCCAACCTCCTCATTCTCTCCAGCTCCATCTCCCTGGCGATCAGCTGCTTCACTTGATAGGTCAGCTGTCGTCGAGGGGGGCAGCCCAGGAAACCTCACCACATCCTCCACATTCCTGCACACACACATTTTTTAAACAACAAAAAAAAACTAATCCTTGATCTATTTATTTGGCCTCAGAACATGCTGAAATCCTTGGTAGTGTTTGTCTTACAACCAATGTGTAAATTGGTCCCCACCCACCCACACAAACACACACACACCCACACACACACCCACACACACACACACACTAACCCACACACACGCACCCTCTCCCAAACACACAGACACACACCCACCCACACACCCACTCACCCACCCACCCACTCACCCTCACACACACACTCACCCACACTCACACACCCACCCACCCACACACACACACACACACCCATACACACACACACCAAGGTTATAATAGTTTTGGATTTTTCATTATAGTTTAGTTTTTATTTCATTGTGACTTTTTTTTCTAATTGAGTTAGTTTTAATTAGTTTTTAGAGCATGTTTGCTAGTTTTTATTAGTTTTAATTATTTTTTAAAGCTTAGTTTTAGTTTAGTTTTCATTAGTTATAGTATTAGTTTTAGTTTTTTTATACTTTGGGTTATTTGTCAGGTGCAGGATTCAAAAAGTCCAAAGTAAATATTGTCATAAAAACTCCTTAAGT
>NW_027506893.1:267500-270000 GCF_052324685.1 Brachyhypopomus gauderio
CACACACAAAGACACCCACACACCCACCCACACACACCCACCCACACACACCCACACACACCCACCCACTCACCCACCCACACACACCCACACACTCACCCACCCACACACCCACCCACTCACCCACCCACACACACCTACACACACACACACACACACACACACTCACCCACACACACACAGACACACACACACACTCACCCAGACACAATCACCCACACACACCCACTCACCTACCCACACACACACACACCCAACACACACACCCACCCACCCACACCCACTAACCCACACACACCCACCCACACACCCACTCACCCACCACACACACCCACTCACACCCACCCACACACACACCCACTCACCCACCCACATCCACTCACCCACCCACACACACACACACACTCACACACCCACTCACACACACACCCACCCACCCACACACACACACACACTCACCCACACACACACTCACCCACCCACACACACCCACTCACCCACCCACACACGCCCACTCACCCACCCACACACCCACCCACTCAACCACCCACTCAACCACCCACACACACACACACACACCCACCCAGACACACACCCACCCACACCCACCAACCCACACACACCCACCCACCCACCCACTCACACACAAACCCACTCACCCACCCACCCACACACACACCCACTCACCCACCCACACCCACTCACCCACCCACACACCCACCCACACACACACACCCACCCACCCACAGACACACACCCACACACACACACACACATCCACCCACCCACAGACACACACCAACACACACCCACCCACACAGACACACACACCCACCCACAGACACACACACCCACTCACCCACCCACACACACAGACACCCACACACCCACCCACACACACCCACCCACACACACCCACCCACTCACCCACCCACACACACCCACCCACTCACCCACCCACACACCCACCCACTCACCCACCCACACACACCTACACTCACCCACACACACACTCACCCACACACAATCACCCACACACACCCACTCACCTACCCACACACACACACCCCCAACACACACACACACCCACCCACACACACCCACTCACACACCCACTCACCCACCACACACACCCACTCACACCCACCCACACACACACCCACTCACCCACCCACCCACACACACACCCACTCACACTCACCCACCCACACACACACCCACTCACCCACCCACACAACCACTCACACCCACCCACCCACACACACATACACACACACACCCACTCACCCACCCACACACCCACTCACACACACACCCACTCACCCACCCACCCACTCACACACACACCCACCCACACACACACTCACCCACCACCCACACACACACCCACTCACCCACCCACACCCACTCACCCACCCACACACACCCTCACTCACCCACCCACACACCCACTCACCCACCCACACACACCCACTCACCCACCCACAGACACACATACCCACCCACAGACACACACACACCCACTCACTCACCCACACACACACAGACACACACACAGAAACACACACAGTCACCCACACAAACAACCACCCACAGACACACACACCCACCCACACACACACACCCACACACACACCCACCCACACACACCCTCTCCCAAACACACAGACACACTCACCTATACACACACACACATACTCACACACACACACCACACACACACACACACACACCCACTCACCCACACACACACCCACACTCACCCACCCACACACACACTCACCCACCCACACACCCACCCACTCACCCACCGACACACACACACACACACACCCACCCACAGACACACACACCCACCCACACCCACTCACCCACCCACACACACACACACAGACACACACACACACCCATACACACACAGACACACACACACACCCCATACACACACATACACTCACCCACACACACACACACCCACTCACCCACACACACCCAACACACCCACCCACACACCCACACCCACTCACCCACCCACACACACACCCACTTACACCCACCCACACATACACCCTCACCCACTTACCCCACCCACACACCCACACACACCAACTCACACCCACCCACTCACCCACATACCCACACACACACACACCCACACACACCAACTCACACCCAACCACTCACCCACACACACTCACCCACACACACTCACCCACATACACCCACTCACCTACCCACCCACACACACACACCCAACACACACACCCACCCACACACACACACCCACCCACACAGACACACCCACCCACCCACCCACACATACACACTCACCCACCCACACACACCCACCCACCCACACACACCAACTCACACCCACCCACTCACCCACACACACCCACTCACCTACCCACCCACACACACACACACCCAACCACACACACCCACCCACCCACACCCACTAACCCACACACACCCACTCACACACACACCCACACACTCA
>NW_027506893.1:592500-750000 GCF_052324685.1 Brachyhypopomus gauderio
TAACTTAGGAAAATAAATAGATCAATATTAGATATAAGAGACCTTAGAACCAACAGTAGATGCAGTGGAGAAAACAAATATGGGTCCGAACTCATGAGACACGAGACACACAAGACACGAGACATGAGACACACGAGACAAACTACACACAATACACACTACACACAAGACACATGAGACACACTACACACAAGACACATGAGACACACAACACACAAGACACATGAGACATGAGACACACAAGACACATGAGACACACAAGACACATGACACACACAAGACACATGAGACACGAGACACACAACACACACTACACACAAAACACATGAGACACACTACACACAAGACACAGTACACACAAGACACATGAGACACACTACACACAAGAGACATGAGACACACAAGACACATGAGACATGAGACACACAACACACAAGACACACTACACACAAGACACATGAGACACGAGACACACAAGACACACTAGACACATGAGACATGAGACACCGGACACAATACAAGGCACACTACACACAAACATTAAACACAAGACTCATGAGACACAAGATCAAGACTTTGGTTACATTTTCATAGTCGTTTCTACTTGTCCAGTTTCTATTATTTAATCATCTTCATTTAGATAATAGATAGAACATCACTTCCTTCTCATAAGATGTGGGTCTCTTTGTTGGGTCTGTATGTGAGAAGGGTGCTTCAATTTCGGTCATTAGCCATTCAGTTTCTCTTTCATTTTCTCATATGTTGTCTGCACTTCTCTCTTTTCCAACTTTAATCAGTTTCTGTCATTCATTTTCAAACATCTGGAGAATACCAAGTATTGACATTGTAATAGCTCCCTTACATTCGCTTTGTAACGGGGTGATGGAAGCAGCAGACGTGGATTATGGTGCCGTGGAATCTTTAATGTCCATAGCACAGCAATAACAATCAGACTCAAGTGAAGTGAAGTGGAGCCACACACACACAGTGCTGGACTGTAGAAACAGACACTTAACAATAACAATCAGACTCAAGTGAAGTGAAGTGTAGCCACACACACACAGTGCTGGACTGTAGATACAGACACTAAACAATAACAATCAGACTCAAGTGAAGTGAAGTAGAGCCACACACACACAATGCTGGACTGTAGAAACAGACACGTAACAATAACAATCAGACTCAAGTGAAGTGAAGTGGAGCCACACACACACAGTGCTGGACTGTAGAAACAGACACTTAACAATAACAATCAGACTCAAGTGAAGTGAAGTGGAGCCACACACACACAGTGCTGGACTGTAGATACAGACACTTAACAATAACAATCAGACTCAAGTGAAGTGAAGTAGAGCCACACACACACAGTGCTGGACTGTAGAAACAGACACTTAACAATAACAATCAGACTCAAGTGAAGTGAAGTAGAGCCACACACAGTGCTGGACTGTAGAAACAGACACTTAACAATAACAATCAGACTCAAGTGAAGTGAAGTGGAGCCACACACACACAGTGCTGGACTGTAGATACAGACACTTAACAATAACAATCAGACTCAAGTGAAGTGAAGTAGAGCCACACACACAGTGCTGGACTGTAGAAACAGACACTTAACAATAACAATCAGACTCAAGTGAAGTGAAGTAGAGCCACACACAGTGCTGGACTGTAGAAACAGACACTTAACAATAACAATCAGACTCAAGTGAAGTGAAGTGGAGCCACACACACACAGTGCTGGACTGTAGATACAGACACTTAACAATAACAATCAGACTCAAGTGAAGTGAAGTAGAGCCACACACACACAGTGCTGGACTGTAGATACAGACACTTAACAATAACAATCAGACTCAAGTGAAGTGAAGTAGAGCCACACACAGTGCTGGACTGTAGAAACAGACACTTAACAATAACAATCAGACTCAAGTGAAGTGAAGTAGAGCCACACACACACAGTGCTGGACTGTAGATACAGACACTTAACAATAACAATCAGACTCAAGTGAAGTGAAGTGGAGCCACACACACACAGTGCTGGACTGTAGATACAGACACTTAACAATAACAATCAGACTCAAGTGAAGTGAAGTAGAGTCACACACACACAGTGCTGGACTGTAGATACAGACACTTAAGGCACAGAGTCCATAACTTAGCAGCTGGGTGGAAGACAGAGGAAGATGACGCAGGCAGACTCACTCCTCTATGATCAAGGAATGCACAGCATTGGTGTGCTGGACCTGTGGGCTGAAGTAAGGGTGTGAGACTGAGGAGAGACAGATGCCGGTCATTAACCTGTACGTAGGTGAATTGGAAAGGGGGAGTGGTTGTGTTGTGGAATGTGAGGAATGTGAAGTGGGCGGCTCCTTTGTGTGGCTGGCCCGGCCTACCGTGACACGCTTATTGTAGATTAAACTAATTACAAACACTAAGACTTACTTATCTACTTTATTTATGACCACAATTTTACCACAATAAATACAAAATGGAATTAATTTGCCAATTCCAAAGGAATCAAAACCGCATTAATATACATTCACAACACTAAGTCTTCGTATAATATTGACTAAACAATCTAACAAACTGTAAGTAAAAGTTAATCAAATAAACTGCAAATAAAAGAAAATCTAAGCACACATTCCCAACTATCAACCAAAGTATTCCTATGCACAGCAAAACAATAATTTATTCATTACCAATGCTCACGCGTGTACACCTCACATCACCAAATAATCTCAATAATGAATCCCCAGCACAGTGCAAATAAGTATTAACCATCCACAGAGATAAACTCTCACCTGCATCTCCTAAGAGTTTAAACCAAATTAGCATATTTCATCAATTACCTAAATATATGAACTGGTCAGTCTGTTTGTGTTTCTGTTAAAAAAAATGTTTCTCTTGGTAAAAAGATTACAGCATGTAGTAACTTACATACACAGACACCCATGGATACATTCTATCAACCCCAAAACTGAGAAACATTCCTTAAATAGTTTATATACCCTATTGCCAAAAGTATTTGCTCACCCATCCAAATGATCAGAATCAGATGTTCCAATCACTTCCATGGCCACAGGTGTATAAAATTAAGCACCTAGGCATGCATCCTGTTTTTATAAACATTTGTGAAAGAATGGGTCACTCTCAGGAGCTCAGTGAATTCCAGCATGGAACTGTGATAGGATGCCTCCTGTGAAACAAATCCAGTCCTGAAATATTCCACAGTCAACTGTCAGGAGGATAAATTTTGATTGCGGTGAAAAATCACAATTGACAAAATATGGCACATTTACATTTAGGAATATGCTTCAGCATAACAAGACATTTTGGACAATTCCATGCTCCCAACTTTGTGAGAACTGTTTGGAGCTGGGCCCTTCCTCTTCTAACATGTCTGTATCAGTGCACAAAGCAAGGCCCATAAAGACATGAATGGTGTGGTGGTCTGGTGTGGATGAACTTGACTGGCCTGCACAGAGTCCTGACCTCAACCTGATAGAACACCTTTGGGATGAATAAGAGCGGAGACTGAGAGCCAGGCCTTCTCGTCCAACATCAGTATGTGATCTCACAAATACACTTCTGGAAGAATGGTCAAGAATCCCCATTAACACACTCCTGAACCTTGTGGACAGCCTTCCCAGAAGAATTGAAGCTGTTCTGCATTGAAGCTGAAACTGCAAAAGGTTGACCAACGTCAATTTGAACCCTATGAGTTAGGAATGGCACATCACTTAAACTCATATGTGAGTCACGGAAGGTCAGTGAATACTTTTGGCAATATAGCTTAAGTGATAGCAAACAAAATGTATCAAAATAAACACACTGGCCTTGATCAGACTGGAGTCAGCAGACCTCAATCAGTCGGCACCTTCTCCTCCTTCTATTTCATTTCACCTTTCTTTACTCATGCTTATGCACACAAACTATCCTCACTGACCTCTCCACTCCTCTCTAAAAACATAAATGTCCTTCTTGGGGACTCATATAATTCACCCTTATGTAAAAACGTCCCCTCAAAAGAGGCTCATAGATTTTGATCCTCAGACAGAGGCTCATAAAATACAGTTTAATTTAGAAGGTCCTCTTTCCTGAGTCTCATGTGTTTTAACAGGCAAAAAGTTCCCCAACTACACTGTGTCCTGTGACTTTTGACTCACCCTATGTTGGAGCACATAGGTCTTTGGGCGCATGCGCACGCTGCGACCGACAGGGTGAAGTTGGCATCTTCGTTGTCTAGTGTTTTTTTAGTGTTTTAACTGTTTTTAAGTTATTATAGAAGTCCTGTGCAAGAGTATTGGTATGATAAAGCGTTATATGAGTTTTTGATTCAATATTGATCTTTGTTATACGGTTGTTCTATGGACTTTGCTCCATCTACTTCTGGCCTGCTATGTGAAGGGAGTTGATCACCAGGACAGGATTCGGTACACTAGAGATAAGCTGCTGCAGTTGAACGGTGCGAGTGTAGTTGGCATGACAGGGATCACGCTACAACTACCAAACTTTGTTCGGAAAGATTCACATTGAGCCTATGATACAGCAGAGGTATAAGCAAAGGAAACGGGGTAAATGGGACGGCGTTAGGTTACGCCTGAGGAAACAGCGGCTAAACCGATTTCCCCTCTATGATCATGGGAAATGTTCGGTCTATATGGAATAAAGTGGATAAATTGCAGGGAAATGTTCGCTACCAGACGGACTTCAAGGACTGCTGCGTTATGGCCTTTACAGAGACGTGGCTAACTGAGCAGGATCAGAACAACGACTTGGCCATAGATGGGTTTGGAGAACCATTTTGACAGGTTGAAGTGACGGGAAAAACTCAAGGTGGTGGGGTCTGTTTATATCTGAACAAGCGATATTGTAGCGCTGTGACTCAGAGAACGCATTTGTATGCAAGATATTGAACTGTTATCTATATCGATACGTCCTTTTTTCTTGCCACGCGAATTTTCACAACTTTTTATAACTGTGGTGTATATTCATCCTAAGGCAGATGCTGTTTCTGCCTCTAGTACTATCTATAACATAGTACAAAAATTGCATCTCTCCTGATGCCCCAAATTTCATACTGGGCAATTTTAACCATGTTTCACTTAAAAAAAAAAAACTATGAGGAGTTTTTATCAATATGTTTCATGTCCAACTAGACACGGTAAGACATTGGATCTGTGTTATGGATCAGTTAAGGATGCTTTCAAGTCCCTCCCTTTACCCCCTTTGGGTTCAGCAGATCATAACTGTGTGTTCCTTGTGTTAGTACTTCTTGCTTTCCTCCTGTACAGACCCTTTTCTGTCAGCTCTGCCTGTCCTTTCATTTATTTGAGTTATATCTACAAGTTAAAGTTATTTTTACTTATATTTTATTAAGTTAAAAGGATCCATTACTCATTACTTCACTTGGTAAGCTTTTCGACACTGCGAGTGAGCTGTTTTTTGCGGCTCAACCTTGTGAGTGGTTTTTGTGCACTGTTTTATCAGCAGCTAATATTGTTTTCAGCTGTGAAATACCTGCCAGAACTTCTTGGGTGTTAATTTTGCACTTTGGATTTTTAACTTGGATATTTGAGCCTTGTGTACCCGGTGCTTTTGCGATTATGGCTCATGCTGCCACATCATCTATTTGCTCTGAGTGTATCAAACTGTCTCAGAGGGTGGCGGAACTTCAGGAAAGAATCCATACCTTACATTCTATAAGGGAAGAGGAAGAATATCTGGACTCGATTCTTGCCACACAAACCGCTGACAAAACCGTCCCTGTGACTGGCACAGAAAAAGACGTTTCTCTCCATTGTCGCTGGGATGTACTTGGGGCAAAGCCTAAACTCATCTTAGCCTCAACTCCTAATCCCGTTAACAACAACAATGATAAGGGCTGGACTCTTGTTCGGGGGAAGGAATGTAGCAGAAACCAGCACAGCAGCGGCGGCAAGCAGCAATCTTCAGAACAGAACATTCTTCTCGATAACAGATATGAAGCTCTCGCCTCAACAGAAGTAGCAGAAACTGAGCAGTCTCATCACAACATACTGCCTCCCTCTCCAGGACATCAAGGACATCAAGCACACCCCAATCAGCATCAGAGATCCGACTCCAGTCTGGCTGCTAAGCATGCAAATAACTCTGGCCATTTGCGGACCAACCACCAGGCTGCCAACTGTGTTAGCCAGCAGCATGCTAACAAGCATGCTAAGAGTCATCCCAACCATCAGCTTGCAATTCGTGCCAATCGACAGCTATCTAATAAGCATGCTAATAGGGTTAGCCATCGGGGTGGTAACCATGTTGGCCATCGGGGTGGTAACCATGCTAGCCATCGGGATGCTAACCATGTTAGCCGCTGAGGCATTAACGGTGAAAGAGACGAGGAACACCGCCACAGCCCAAAACGCTGCTAATTGGGGACTCAGTCATCAGAGATGTATGGAGCAACAGTATTAAGGCCTTTTGCTTTCCTCGTGTTACTGTCTGTGAAGTGATACCCATGATTCCACACATATTGCATGACCATCCAGCTACGGAAAGACTGATTGTACATGTCGGCTCTAGCGATGTATACAAACAACAGTCTGAGATTCTGAAACAGGATTTTAACCATCTGCTTGACATTCTGGAGTTTTCCCGGTGTGAAGTGTTCATTTCTGGACCGATACCAACTGCACGTCGAGGCAGTGGTCACTTTACCAGACTGCTGGCTCTAAACAGCTGGCTCACTACAGCCTGTGCTCATCGGAAGGTAAACTTCATTGACAATTTCAACATCTTTTGGAGGCGTCCTGAGCTTTTTAAACCTGATCAGCTTCACCCTAACAGGGCTGGGACTCAAATGCTTGTGGATAATCCAATGTATGGAATCACTCACATGCGGAACCTGCACCCAACCGCCAGCAGTAACGTCAGTAATGTCAGTCAAAGGAGCTCACCATCTCCTGTCAGAGAATCTGTCCACAGTCTCAGAGGTAAACTCCAGGAGATTGAAGAGGTTCTGCAACACTACAGTCTGCAGTCTTGTAGGAACGCACCTACTTCTCCTGCACACTCAGTGATTTCTCAGGTCTGACACACTGGAACTGTTGGAAAAAAGAAAATTAAAGGCTAATAACTTGATGTGTCAATTTAGTGTTTTTCAGGAAGACTGTGGGAAAGCAGGAGTAAGGAGGCCTCAGTGGCCTTGAGGAGAACAGAAGGGGCCTATTCAGTGCAGGATGTGTAGCAAGCAGTTTTTAGATAACCAGGCACACAGGCTGGGAGAAGAGGAGCAGGTGAATTTCCATGGAGAGCAGCCAGGATTGGGGAGTTATCGAAACTTAACAATTCGAAACTTATGGACAGAGAGTATGAAAGAAAGGACATCGCCCAGCACGGGAGGCTTTTCGCTTGGACACTGCTGAGATCCACTTGGGTTAGGTAGATTCCTAGGCAACTAGCACCAGTGCACTGAAGAGTTTGTACCACGAATACTTCTATTATATTGCATTCAATTATATTCTATATAAATCATTTTAAAAGAACTTTTGTTGTCGAGACTTTGCTTGGACCACTCAGTCAAAAACCAGTCGGTTCATCGGGGCGGTGTTGGGGCCCGTCTGGGTCGGAGAAGAAAATTCCCAACAAATTGGTAGCAGAGGATGGTTTTTTGGCTGGAGTCGAATTCTGCAATTAGGACAAGAGAGGAGGTCAATCCGTCCGTGAGGTGACTGAACTAAACCGCGCGGTCTGAAAAAAGGTAAGGAGCCATTCTCTCCTATTGGCTGATGTTACTACGTCATAGGCTAAATTAAAGTTCAGTCACTAAATGGTCGAGGCGAAATACTCTCTGTAAATTTAGTATTGAAATTGTATACGTGTTACAAACTCGATATATAGACAGGAGGATTGCCCTACGACTCATAAAGTCGTGAGGAGGACACCCTGTAACTGCAGTAAACGGTTAGAGTAGGCAGCCCATCGGTTCTAAAAGAGAACGGTGGAGGACGCGCTCAGAGAAAGTAGGCAGCCCACGTTCTAAAAAGAACCTTGGTTCTAAAAGAGAACGGTGGAGGACGTGCCCAGAGAAAGAGCAGGTAGCCCACGTTCTTAAAAAGAACTTTGGTTCTAAAAAAGAACGGTGGAGGACGCGCTCAGGTGACGAGTAGGTAGCCCACGTTCAAAAAAAAAGGGGAACTATTGTTCTAAAAAAAAAAAAAAAAGAGAACGGTGGAGGACGCGCTCGGTCACGGTTAAATGAAGCCGGTTTTGGGGGGCCCCCGTGTGTTTTGTTGAAATTGCGTGCGTGATTGGTGAAACTACAGCTGTATCTGTGTATGCGTGTTTGCAAAATTGCAGTGTTGGGTTGGTTTTCATGTACCGTGTGGTTTTATGTTGAATAAAGACCTGTATAAATTGTTTGAGCATACGTGCTATAATAAAACTTGAGAGCCTTTCATTGGGGGACTTACAAACCCACGCCCATAAATCCATGAGCCTCTTATGTGAGGACATTTGAACCCCTGAGTAAATTGCATGAGCCCCCAAGAAAGACGTTCATCATTGTGTACACAAGCACAAGAGAAACATTTCATAAGAGGTTAAAGTGTAAAACAAAAATTATCATATATCTTCATGCATGAAATTATAATTTGGTTTATGACGCTCCGTAAACGTACGATTTAAGTGCTGGAAGTGAAACTCGCGCGAGCTGTGTTGAGCTGGAGTTGTTTGGAGTGTGGAGATATTAACTTGTGTCTGTCTGCCCTTGGGGTGCGCGCTGGCGAGTTAAAGCGCTTGCGAACACGACGATAAAGTGATAAAGTTTACTGAATTAATTTGGGGGTATTAAAGTGCTAGTGAGTACAACGAAAAAGTTTTAAAATTTACTGAATCGAAGCAAAAGTAATTTGGAAGTAGTTTGAAAATCAGAGTTATATCATGGATAACATTTAATTTAACCAGGCAAGCCAGTAAGAACAATATTCTTATTGTAAATAAGAATATTGTTCTTACTGGCTTGCCTGGTTAAATTAAAGGTTAATAAATAATTAAGGGTTTGGAGGATTATTTGGTTGATACTATGGAGAAACGTGCTGTGCCGAGAATGAGGTCTGACACAGTGATGTATGTGAAAAAATGTTTTGAAAAGATGCGATCCGAAGGGTTGTGGCCAGACCCGGACGACCGTGGTGTGTATCAGGTTGATTGGGAGCACATCGAGAAGCATTGGGTCACACAGGTTAATAAAGAGAAAAAAAGATTAGAGGCTAGCGGAGCCCTAACTAAGCAAAAGCGTAAAATCCAGCTGGAAGAAGCTGAAACTTATTTGTCGTATGTGAGAACATTTCGGAAAATTTGTCAGAAGGTTAATGATAAAGAACGAGTTGAAACCAAAAAGACAGAACTCCCTGTGCCCCCTCCCTATGCAGAAAAAGCGTGTGAACCCAGTGCTCCTCAATGTCCGCGTGCAGCGCTGATGGCGCCTGTGTCTGTGAGTGAAATGAGTGACGTTGGTGTGGACGGGGCTTCTGCGCGTCCAAAATCAGTGAGAGAGCGTGAATGTGATGAGGGGAGACAAGTGGTAATGGAGGTTGTCAGTGATGTGGCTATGGACAAAATAGAGAGTAGACTAGCGAGGCTCGAAGACTGTGCGCGTGAGAAAACTGGAGAAACAGAGATAAGTGATGCATTGCAAAGAATTGAACAGCGAATGGCTGAGAGTTTGAGTCTGAGTGCCCCCACCCGTTCGAATAGACGTTGAACAGAGCAGAGAAAGTGGTCTGTGATGTGGAGAAAGCCATCAGGCAAGAAGAAGCTAAGTTGGAAAAAGAGCATGCGAGACAGCTAGAGGAATGCGCTGCGGATGATAGGAGGAGAGATAGAGGTGCACCTGACAGAAGAGATACATTGATTGTGACTGGTGAAAATTTAGAATGGGAAGTGGAGAATGACGAGGGTGTGGCGAGCAGACGAGTGAAAACTCCCTCTTCAGAGGAGAGCGAGGTGGTAGATGAATGTATAAACCTGACTGAATCCGAGCAATGGGTGAGAGTGCCCGCCTACTATGACAGGCACGGTGTAGTCACGCGATCAAAAGCCATGAACACGTCGACCCCTGGTGGTCATTATCCGATAATGGCAGTACCAGGGAGCAGTTACGCACACACATACGCTCCGTGGACACACAGAGATTTGCACACTATGATAGATAAATTACCCAATCCTAAAAAGGGCATTCAGTATTTCTTGTCTAACAGTGCCCAATTAATTTGTTAGGTAGAGATTTGTTGTGTCAATTTTCAGCTATTATTGAATGCTATTATTGAATTTTAGTGAAGGTAAATTAGCTGTCTCTGTCACCAACCACGATGAGCGCCTCAGAATACTTAATCAACAAGCAGCGGACGGCCCAGCTCACATTTACTGGGCCACATTACAACATCCTGAGGAACAAGCAACTGCTAAAAATTTGCTTTACACGTTTAATTTATGGAAACCATGGTTCCTGTCACTTCAGAGTATGACCCCACCAATAGACAGCACACACTGCACTTTTAATTACATCAGAGGGGAGGATGGGGTTTACGGACAGCTGTGGAATAACATTGAAGGTCAATTACAAAATATAAATTGTGAATCAATGATTTTTGGACCTGAAGGTGTGGCTGCACTAGTTGTGTTAACAGGAGAACAGATGACGTACTGGAGAAACCCGGACCAGCAGGATTCACTACCACATGTCTCGCTGTTGGTCTCGGCTGGACACGAACCTCGTGAGCTGGGCCCCATGCTGGCCACTGCCATGAAGGAACAGTTTCGCCCAACCTGTCTGCCAGGGGTAGAGGGTACGTCGGATGGTAAGTACTGGAGAGTCGCATGTGACACCAGTGACTTGGCGTACTTCTGTAACCAGCCCCTGACAGCCACACACGGCAGAGCACTGTTGGATCACCCCCAGGCCAAAGAACAACTAGAGACGGTCCCAGCCAACTTGTGGACCACGACAAAGGTAGATGTAGGATGTGCATCACACCACATGGCTCCTATTAGGTTAAAGCCAGGAGAAACAGTCGTTCATCAGCCACAGTACCGAATCAAGCCAGAAGCCATGGCAGGTATTACAGACACCATTGCAGATTTGATCAAAGTTGGAGTTCTGAAACCCACGACGTCACCGTGGAACACGCCCATACTACCTGTTAAAAAACCTGGAAAAGATGAGTATCGTATGGTGCATGATTTGAGGCGCATTAATGATGTCACTGTAACTGAGAACATACCAGTACCTGACCCCTATCGATCTTTGCAGAACCTAACGACTGAACACTGCAGCTTTTCATGCATAGATTTAGCTAATGCTTTCTTTTCTATACCAATTGATGAGAATGTGAAAGACATTTTTGCGTTTACCTTTAAAGGTCAACAGTACACATACAACAGGCTACCTCAAGGCTACAAAGACTCACCAGGCATCTTCAATCAATGTCTGTTGAAAGATCTGTCTAGATTAACTGACAATGATTTGATTGACTCTAACACCGTACTAATACAGTTCGTGGACGATTTGTTAATAGCTAGTACTTCACCCGATAAGTGCCTTAGAGACACCATAACCATTCTAACCTTGTTAGCTGAATTAGGTTACAAAGTGAACAAGTCAAAACTCCAGGTGGCCAGGCCGATGGTCACCTTTCTGGGGAGAAACATCTCACACAAAGGTCACACCCTGACTCCAAATCAGAGACAGTCAATACTGTCATTTCCAAAGCCCACTACAGTGTCCCAAATGATGTCATTTTTAGGCCTGACAGGCTACTGCCGCAACTACATACCTAACTACAGTGATTTAGCTCACAGCCTCAGAAAACTCGCAGTGTCAAAAGGTCTGAGTAACGGGAAGGTGGAGCTTGACTGGACGGTTGAGGCAGAGAGGGATTTTATAACTCTAAAACAAGCACTTGCTAGCGCTACTGAATTAGCAGCACCAGACTACACACAACCTTTTCATTTAAATGTTTCTGTAAGAGACAATCATGTTCATGCTTGTCTCTTTCAGAAGGGGGAGAGTGAAGGAAGGAACATTTTATTTTTTCACAGTTCCAAATTAGATCAACCAGTGATAGGAACAGGACCATGCACAACATACATGGCAGGACTCACCACAGCGATAGAGAAGACAGCACACTTGGTAATGTGTCACCCACTAATAGTCAGCACCAATCACGGAGTAATGGCGTTCATAAACTCACAAGCCTTTTCTTTGTCAAGAGCACGACAGAACAAGATAAAAGCCATACTCACACAGCCACACATCACGTACAACACTGCGTCAAAACTTGTGAATCTGACTGATAACATTGAAGTAGCCGAAGATGCGACACCACATGACTGCGCTGACGCCACAGAAAGATACATTCAGCTCAGACCAGAACTGCACAAGGTCAGAATTACTAAACCAGGAGCATGGGAACTCTGTTCAGATGGGAGTTGTTGGAGACAAGGTAACGAACTGAAGGCCTCTTACGCTGTGGTACAAGCATGTGGGGAAGAGTGGGAGGAGGTGGAATCAGGAGTGGTTCCACAACCAGCTTCAGCTCAGCTGGCAGAAATGGTCGCACTCACTAGAGCACTGGAACACGCATCAGGTCAGATTGTGAACATTTACACAGATTCAGCATACGTGCACGGGGTCATCCACCATGAACTAGTCAGGTGGATGGATAATGGGTATACTAACGCCACGGGACAGCCAATCAAACATTTGAGAGCAGTACATGAGTTGAGTGAAGCTATCATGTTACCCAAAGAAGTGGCTGTGATAAAGGTAAGAGGACATCAGGGTAATGACAGTTTTGTTTCTAGAGGTAATGAAGCTGCTGACAGAGCAGCCAAAGCTGCTGGAGGGTACAACCCACAGAGCTTGTTGTTGCTGGAAACTCATAACATGCCTGAGTTGACGGAGAGCCACCTGGCACAGATCCAAGAACAAGCCACGGTCTATGAGAAGCAATTGTGGATAGACCGGGGAGCCACAGTCACTAAAGGACTCTGGAGGAGTCCAGAAGGGAGAGTAGTTTTGCCCTTAGAGAAGATGAAATTGATACTATGCGAGGCACATGGGCCTACTCACTCCGGAGTGTCGGCCATGGTGACCAAATTAGAATGTTTATGGTGGCATCCATGCCTCAGAGACCATGTGAAGCAATACGTGAGCGAATGTGATATCTGTCAGTCATGCAATGTGAAGAAACCATACCGGGTGAGAATTGGAGGATACCCAGTGCCCACGGGGCCATTTGAGGAGATTGTGATCGATTACACAGACATGGGGCCAGACAACAGGGTAAGGGGGTACAGGTACCTGCTGGTCATGGTAGACAGATTCACCAAGTGGGTAGAAGCTATACCCACCAAAAAGGAAGATTCAAAATCAGTCATAAAATGGTTGCAAAATGAGTTGATTCCCAGGTACGGCCTACCAAAAGTGATTAGGAGTGACAATGGGTCCCACTTTGATAACAAACACTTGGCAGAAGTAGAACAAAAGCTGGGCCTAACCCACAAGTTTGGCACTGTCTACCACCCACAGTCACAGGGGTTGGTGGAAAGAGCCAACCAGACCATTAAGACTAAACTGGCCAAAGCGTGCGCAGCAGGAGACATGGACTGGGTTCAGGCGCTGCCACTTGTGTTGATGTCTATGAGAGCAACCCCCACGGGAGAATACAATCTCTCACCACACCAGCTCATGACAGGAAGACCCATGCCAGGGTGCCCTCGACCAAGGATTGAGGGACCAGCTTTAGAAATCCAGGAATAGGAGATGTCAGAGTACATGAGAGAATTAACCAAATTGCTTTGTGAAATCAATAAGTCTGTTCAACAGGAAAAAGGAGAAGAAGACCTGGAATCACCCAAGGTGAAGGTGAAGCCAGGGGATTGGGTAAGGATCAAGGTGCACAAGAGGAAGTGGAACGAGCCACGGTGGACAGGCCCGTGGGAGGTCGAAGGTGCCAACGAGCACTCAGTGAAAGTGAGGAAAGACAAAGGTAAGACTTGGTACCACATTTCACACTGTGTTGCAGCAAAAGAACCAACAAGAACCACAGGAGAGATCAAGACACACCTGGAGGAGACAGGAGAAGCCCCAGGGAAGGAGTTAGTGGTGAGTACCGACCCCAGTGTAGCTTTTTACAGAGAATACATCACAGCCGAGGACTGGTGGGAGGAAGGTGAAGGAGACCTGTTGGAGACTGACTGTGAGGCTATAGCACACTGTGTGAGCGCGGACCTGAACCTGGGAGCTGGAGTGGCTCTGCAGATCAGACAAGCGTTTGGCACTACAGGTATAGCCAAGGTGCCCATAGGCAAGTGTGCCACACAAACCACACAGACACACATTATATTTCATTTAGTGACCAAAAGATACTACAGGGAGAAGCCAGAATTAGGAGATCTGATTTCAAGCATACAACACCTGGCCACATTGTTAATATCATTGAACATTAACACTCTAGCCATACCGAAGCTGGGTTGTGGACTAGACGGATTAGACTGGAGGACTGTGAAGCCAATCATTAAAACTTTACTTAAACCAACCGGTACCAAGGTGGTGGTGCACCATCTTCCATCCTAGGATGGAACTGTGGGAAATAAGAGACATGTTGTCGGGACGTGTCGGACGTCCAGATGAGGCCCAGTACCAACAATATGTTAGAGTAGGGAGATTAACTTTGAGAACATGGACTTGGCTATGGGGGGGAACATTTCTAGCCGCAGTGATAATAGGAGCGGTGGTAATATTTAGTGTAGGAAATCAGAAACAACCCAATAACGTGAACGTAACTTTGTGTCGGTGGGACGACAATCACACTGTCTGCAAAGAGGTGAGGCCCGATGAGATCCGCAGCCCTAACCCGCTAGTAAACGCGACCAAACCAGAGAAAATAGACTTTAAAGTAAGAAAACCAAGAGAAGCTGGAACCAGGCCAGTAGGACAGTCCAAGGACCGGTGTGTACGGACATACGGAGGTGTGGAGTTGAGTTATAGAGATGGTACAGCCTCGAGCTGGACTTTTGACTTATGTGAGGTAGTGGACTGCGGGGGAGCCAATGCCTCATACAGAGGATGTGATTTGTACATATGTTGGACCAATCAAGTTAATGCGGGCTGTCATGGAAGGGGGAGTTTCTATAGTGCAGACTGGTGTCCTGGTTGGGGGTCAGTGATAAAGTACTCGGGGAGATGGAAACCGACATTAGGAGATAAGAAAGGTAACCCGTCCACGACCTCTTTGAGCAAATGGTGGGTCGATGTGTCGTTTCAGCGAGATTATCACGTGTCCCAAAATCCAGTAACTTTTTCTGTCAAATGGAATGCGCAGATATGGGGTAATAACAGACCGTTGTACTTCACCCTGGGGGTGGAACAATCAGGACGTGACATATGGGGAATAATTAAACTCAGCTATTTAGCCAAACCCAAGCCACTCAGCCCAGCAAAACCTGAGGCAAAAATAAAAGAGGTGGAGGATTCAGCAGACAAGTTCACTCTAACCACAGATTTCACTAAATTATCGTCCCAGCATTTAATAGAATTAGCAACCGGTTACAGCGGCTCGAATTTGTGGTTGTCATGGCTAGAACAAAACAGTAGAGAAAATGGGTTAGAAGGTTGTGTGGCCTGCGCAGCGGCCCGACCCGCGTTAATGACCTCACCAGCCCCACTGAATCCTGAAATAGATCCAGTAGGATATCAGTGTATGTTGAATTTAACTAAGGTGAAAAGTATTGCGACCTCAAATTGTTCCAGCCTGGACAGTATTTTTCCGTACGTCACAAATTTGGAAGGAGGTAACGCTCCTTTCGTGCCAGTGAAACTTACAGGGCAATACCAATGTTTTAACTTGACCGAGAAAGACGCAATCATGAGTGTGGGAGAAATTGAACCAGATTGGTGTAACGCCACAACGAAGGTCCCGGGGATAGGGAGAGTAGCCCGGGCAGGGATCTGGTGGTACTGCGGAGGACACACTCTGTTGGCATTAATACCAGGAAAAGCTAAAGGAATCTGTGCTATGGTTAGACTAATCACACCAATAACAATGATAGGGCTGAGGGAAATCACACCGCAGCCTGCTACAGCCCAAGGGAGAAAGAAGCGTGATGCCTTTGATTTGTCCATAGGGTCACCAACATACATTGACTCCATAGGAGTGCCTCGGGGGGTTCCCAATGAATACAAGCTAGTTGATCAAATAGCTACGGGCTTTGAGAACATTCCAATTATATCAGCCTTGTTTCCAGTAACACCGAACAAGAATGTAGATAGGATCAACTTTGTCCATTACAATGTGCTGAGATTAACCAACCTAACGAGAGACGCAATAGAGGGGCTGAGCGAACAACTGAGAGCTACCTCATTGATGGCCGTACAAAACAGAATGGCTCTAGATATGCTCCTGGCGGAAAAAGGGGGTGTATGTTTCATGTTTGGCGACAACTGTTGTACCTTCATTCCCAATAACACCGCACCGGACGGGTCGGTGACCAGAGCTCTGGACGGACTGAAGGCCTTATCTAAGGAGATGCAGGAGGCCTCAGGTATCAGTAACCCCATGGAGGAGTGGTTCACGAAGGTGTTTGGGAAATGGAAGGCACTAATTATGTCTTTGTTTATGTCAGTAGCAGTGTTCATTGCAATTGTTGTTATTTGTGGATGTTGTTGTATACCATGTATCAGATCTCTCACCCAAAGGTTGATCACAGCCGCGATTGAGAAGGGGGATGCAAAGAACCCACCACCATACACCATGCCACTGATGGTGGAGGATGATGATGACATATCATCTGAAGAAGACGATTCTGTGTGAAAAACTTGTTGTTTTTGATTAATTATGCTTGCTTTGTAGGTATTGGCAGCGACAGCGACTGATGAAGAATGAAGACGCACCACACATTAGAGCACAACCAACAGCACATGAAAGCTGATTCACTAGCTTAAAAGTAATATGCATGACACATGGGCACATTAATAGAACGGGTCGAGGTGATCTCCCACCAGGCGGGACCTGGGTCTCGGGGACAACGTCAAGTCACGAGACCGTGGGAGATGAAGGGGGGCATCTCCGAATAGTCTGAAAGGTCTCGGCCCACGACTGGGGAGTGATCCAGAACCCACCAATCACATAAAAGAACACATAGACGTTGTACTAACTGACATAGTCACACTATGAATGTATACACATTTAGGGATTTTTATGATTGTCTTTCTTTTAATAAGTGCACTGGGCTAGATAGATTTTAGTATTAGACTAGAGTTAGACCAATGTTTTGGTCTAAAAGGGGGAATGTTGGAAAAAAGAAA
The DNA here is from genome assembly GCF_052324685.1 of Brachyhypopomus gauderio. Lineage (NCBI taxonomy): Eukaryota > Metazoa > Chordata > Actinopteri > Gymnotiformes > Hypopomidae > Brachyhypopomus > Brachyhypopomus gauderio. The sequence goes on from NW_027506893.1 coordinate 609,848, forward strand.
ATTAAAGGCTAATAACTTGATGTGTCAATTTAGTGTTTTTCAGGAAGACTGTGGGAAAGCAGGAGTAAGGAGGCCTCAGTGGCCTTGAGGAGAACAGAAGGGGCCTATTCAGTGCAGGATGTGTAGCAAGCAGTTTTTAGATAACCAGGCACACAGGCTGGGAGAAGAGGAGCAGGTGAATTTCCATGGAGAGCAGCCAGGATTGGGGAGTTATCGAAACTTAACAATTCGAAACTTATGGACAGAGAGTATGAAAGAAAGGACATCGCCCAGCACGGGAGGCTTTTCGCTTGGACACTGCTGAGATCCACTTGGGTTAGGTAGATTCCTAGGCAACTAGCACCAGTGCACTGAAGAGTTTGTACCACGAATACTTCTATTATATTGCATTCAATTATATTCTATATAAATCATTTTAAAAGAACTTTTGTTGTCGAGACTTTGCTTGGACCACTCAGTCAAAAACCAGTCGGTTCATCGGGGCGGTGTTGGGGCCCGTCTGGGTCGGAGAAGAAAATTCCCAACAGAACCCATGCTCCTAGTCAGTGCTACATTCCAGTTATTTTAAATAGCCGGTGGCATGGCTCTCAGAATCGAAATTAAAATGTAATCAGAAGTAAACATAAGATTACAAAACATTGTAACAAACTAAATTTGATCCCAGTGAAATGCACAAGTGATGTAGGCGATGCTGATCAAACACATCAAGTCTTCAAAGTCTCCTTACTAAACGTCCGCTCACTCACAAACAAGTCTTTTATAATAGCTAAATTAATTGAAGATTACTGTCTGGACTTTCTTTTTCTAACAGAGACTTGGCTTGATAGCAATGGAGCAATAGTGCTAAATGAAGCTTCGCCTCCCGACTTTAACTATTTTAATGTCTCCAGAGTAAATAAGAGGTGGTGGTGTTGCATATTTTTACCATAAAGCATTCCACTGTAAACAGATCTCATTAGGGGAACATCCTACGTTTGAATATCTGGCAGTACAACTCAACAGTACTTATTCAGTTCTTTTGATTGTTATCTATCATCCTCCCAGACTACATGCAGATTTTCTTGAAGATTTTGAAGAAATACTTTCAAGGATTTTAATTGATTCTGATTATGTTTTAATTGCTGGGGATTTTAATATTCACATGGATATATCCACAAATCCAATCACTTCAGAATTCATGAGGATGCTTAACTCTTTTGATCTCATACAACATGTATCAGGCCCAACTCATAAGCATGGCCACATTTTAGATTTGATCATTTCTAAACATATAGAGGGTAATAATACTGAAATTACTGATGTTGCAATCTCTGACCATTTTGGTGTATTTTTCAATATGTCATTATCTACTAGAACACTCAGTGAAAAGCGCACAATAACCAAGCGTTATCTCAGTGCTGGCAGTGCCGTGGCCTTCACAGACATGATACAGTCCCTCCCTCCCCTCTCAGAAAATGGGAATGAGCTAGTGGAAACTTTCACACACACAGTTAGGAACTGTATTGATGCTGTGGCACCAAAGGTAACTAAAATAATCTCTGGTAAAATTAAGATGCCCTGGAGAAACACTCCATCTATTGTAAAATTTAGGCAAGATTGTAGGCAGGCTGAGAGACGTTGGCGAAAGTCAAAATTGCAAGTACATTTTGATATTTATAAAACAACATTGCAGAATTACAACAGTGAAGTGAAATCAGCAAGGAAAAACTATTTCTCTACCTTAATCAATTCATCCAATAATAACTCAGCTGTCTTGTTCAGAAGCATAGATCAGCTAGTAAACCCCACCTCCTGTGGCTTCCCTGAGACTGTTTCAGTTGAAAAATGTGAGGAGTTTGCTATATTTTTTAGGGACAAGATTACTAGTATAAGGCAGAACATAGCAACAAGCACTAATAGACCATCAACCCTTACATCAGTTACTCAGCCTAACTTTAATATGTCTTATTTCCAAGAAGTTGACATGGTAACACTACTTGATGTGATCTCATCACTAAAATCCTCTACTTGTGAACTGGACCCTTTACCTACATGCTTTTTCAAGCAGGTTCTGAGCTCATTAGCAAATGAAGTTCTAACGATTGTTAATCAGTCTCTGCAATTGGGTGAATTCCCTAATTTTTTTAAACTGCAATGGTTAAACCACTATTAAAGAACAGAAATCTTGATACCACAATTCTTAATAATTATCGACCTATATCTAACCTTTCCTTTCTTAGCAAAATAATTGAAAATGTAGTGTCAATCCAGTTGAATGACTATGTCAAAGTAAATCAAATAAATGACACTTTTCAATCTGGTTTCAGAGCTCTCCACAGCACTGAAACAGCCCTAGTTAAGGTAGTAAATGACTTGAGATTGAATAAGGATGCAGGCAAACTCTCAGTCCTTTTTCTGCTGGATTTAAGCGCCGCTTTTGACACTGTTGATCATGAAATACTTCTTGATCGACTACAGAGCTGGGTAGGCCTTAGTGGCTTAGTCTTAGGCTGGTTTAGGTCATACCTAACTGGGCATGATTACTATGTAGCATTAGGTACCTCTTCCTCCACACGTCAAAAAATAACTTGTGGCGTCCCCCAAGGATCAATTCTTGGGCCGTTACTATTCAACCTATATATGCTTCCGTTACCACACATCATTAATAAACATGGTATTAGTTATCATCAATATGCAGATGACACTCAACTTTATATCTTGCTAGAACCTAAAGCCCTAAAATCAATTTGCTCACTGTTTGACTGCATAGATGATATACAGACATGGATGTCTGACAATTTTCTACAGTTAAATAAACAGAAGACAGAGGTTCTTGTTCTTGGCAGTGATTCACAAAGGAATGATGTCCAGACTTATTTAAATCAAATGAATCTGAATGCCAGACAATGTGTTAAGAACCTGGGCGTCACCTTTGATAATGAGCTCAACTTCAAATCACACATCATGACTACATGCAAGACAGCTTACTTTCACCTTCGAAATATCGCTAAGGTACGAGATATGCTCTCTCCTGCTGACTGTGAAAAACTTGTCCATGCATTTATCACATCAAGGCTAGATTATTGTAACGCTGTTCTATCTGCTCTTCCAAAGAGCTCCATTTCGCACCTACAGCGAGTTCAGAACGCGGCTGCAAGGGTTCTGACCCGCAGGAGAAAAAGAGATCATATTACACCTGCACTCCACTCACTGCACTGGTTACCTGTCAGCTTTAGAATAGATTTTAAGGTTCTAGTCATGGTTTTTAAATGTCTTCATGTTCTTGCCCCTCTTTACCTCAGTGAAATGATGGTTAGATATGTTCCAGTCAGGTCTCTCAGATCTTCAAACAGTAATCTACTGGTGATTCCTAAAAGCCGATTAAAGATTGGCGAGGGTGCTTTTAGCCACTATGGCCCAAAGCTCTGGAATTCTCTTCCTGAAGAGCTCAGAGGCATTTCATCCCTGCATAGTTTTAAGAACAGTCTCAAAACATTCCTGTTTAGATCCGCTTTTAGTTAAGAAATTCTCAATCTTATTTACTTTATTACAATATGTTGTCTATTATTTTCTAAATCCAATTATCTTAATAGTTTTAACTTATTTACTTTACTTTTTATTATCTTATTTACTTTACTTTTTTACTTTTTATGTTATTTTATAATTTTTATCTTTAATTTCTTTTAACATTTTCTTTTTGTCTTTTTGTCTTATCTCCTTTTAATGTTTATTTTATACTGTAAAGCACTTTGAGTTGCATGTATGTATGAAAGGTGCTATACAAATAAAGATTATTATTATTATTATTATTATTATTAAAGAGGGAGAAAGCACAGATAAAGGACATGAAACACTGGACTGATGAATCTATGCTCTGCCTGCAGGAATGTTTTAACTGTACAGAGTGAGATGTGTTTAAAGAATCTTGTGGAGATGATCTGGATGAATTGGTTGACGTAACATGCTTTTATATATCATTTTGTAGAGATATGATTGTCCCCTGCAGACAGGTGAAAATGTATCCTAATAATAGACCAAGGATGAATAAAGCAGTTAGTCTCAGTCTGCAGAAAGAGACTTGCTTTTAGACAAGGAACAACCTCTGATTTGAGTGTTGCTAATATGGAGTTGAAAATTGAAATTTTAAAAGCAAAACAGAACTATAAAAATGAGTATAAAATGGTGGCAAATAATCTTGGTTCAGCCTGGTCTAGCATGAAAACTATAGCAGGTCTTAAGGATTCAGGGAACAGTAAGAAGGTCATTTTAGAAGGCTTCACTTCAGACACTGAGCTGGCTAACGCTTTCAATCATTTTAACAATCGGTTTGATGCATTTGATTTTGCAAATGAAGTCCAGGGTTTGAGAGGAAAACTGGCAAATGACCAGCACTTCTCTATAGATATGGAGCAGGTATATAAGGCCTTTCTCTCTGTAAGGGTGAAGAAGAGTTATGGGCCTGATAATGTTTGTGGGTGTCTACTCAAAAGGTGTGCTAAAGAACTGAGCCCTGTGTTTCATTATATTTTTAATAAGTCTCTACAGACACAGCATGTACCTTATAAGGTGTGGAAAGACGCAGTAGTGGTTCCTGTCCCAAAGTTGAGCTGCCCTAAAACTCTTAACAATTTTAGACCAGTTGCGCTTACGTCAATTGTAATGAAAACTTTTGAGAAATTGATAAGGTCTGAAATCTTAAGAAAAACTGAACATAAACTTGACCCTATGCAGTTTGCCTATAGGCCCCATAGAGGAGTGGAGGATGCTACAGTGACATTGTTTAATTTATTGTTCCAACATCTGGAGGGGAAAGGATCCCATGTTAGAATTTTATTCGCAGATTTTTCTTCTGCTTTTAACACAATCCAACAACCCCATGTTTTCATCTTCACTAAAGAAAAATCCCCACTACACTTTAATAAAATACATTTTCCCCCAAACTTATTAAAACACCCCTGCTAAAATGGTCTGTGCCGCCCAGAGCGCACTGACCTCCCTAATAAATTTCAACATGGACTGATCCCTCGGTTTCGCCCACAGAGAAGAAAATGTTTGGTGTGTTGGTGAGTCTATTGAACCTGTGATGTTTGTAATTGCTTAAAACCATTAAACTTCAAACGGACCTGTGTGTTTATTACTGTACTGTACTAGGATTTAAATCAGATGGATGAATGTTTAGGACTATTGAAAATGTGAGTGGTGAAGTGAAATCAAATGGTACAAAATGGCGGTAGGCCTCACGGCACAATGTAACAAATGTGAATTAAATGCTATGGAAAATGGTGAAATGTGGAATGCTTAAACCGGGTAAACAGGGACAGCAAACAGGAGTGTAAATGTAGTGCGACACACGCAGTAGGTCAGCTTAAGTTTTTAAAAATGCCAGCAGATAGCTGCCTCTGCGCCTGTGCGCTTGCGTGAATGGGTGGATGTGGTGCGTGTGCGTAAGCGTCACGGCTCCTCCGTGACAGAGAGAGTGCGGCGGTATATGCAAACTTCCTTAATCTTGGCAAACCAGCCAATGAACTCCCTTAATATGTTAACAATATATATAAAATGTTTATATTTGACATTACATTAGTCTATCAAATTTCCTGTAATTTATTTGTATTTATTACAGATTTGATTAATCCACATACAATCAATGCTGTAATACAATTATAACACAAAACAAAGTCACAAGTGAAAAACAACAAGCAGAATAAAAGAAGGAAGCAAACACAAAGTGTACAAGAGTTTAATGAAACTAGCAAAAATGAAACTGACCATAAAAGTGGATGAACCAGAACTAAAGAAAATTAGAAAATTGCCAAAATTAAAAAATCAATTCTCAAACAATTCATATAAATGAAAATAATCCTACACTGCTATGTACTGGGGCGCATGTTAACTCATTTTCTAGCTAAACAGGATAGCTAGACAAACTAAATACAAATATAGCTTAACATCATACTTCAATTTAGATATATGCTAATGCATGACAAAAATTCCAAATAGCTGGTCCTAATCAATTTAGTAGAAGAAAATAAGCAAGATTGCCTGAAGAGTAAAAACTTGGATAGCTTAGCGTATTCACATTTCTTCTAAAAGAAAACAGACTCATATTGATCATGTCATAGACATTATTAAGTGATTTGATTGGCTGGTGTGTTTTGGCCCTGTGGCACCCAGGACAGTCACATCTTGGCAAAATCAGGAAGTGCTGATCAGTGTCACCAGTTCCACGGACTTGACATACAATCATGTGTGAATTTTAATAGGACCTATTTCAAACAAAAAAAGTTTTAATAATTTACAGTGTCTTCCAAAATATGCAACACCCGTAAAAGTGATCAAATCTGAAAAAAACATGCTTATTTGACATTTTGCACTGCATCACATTCTATTTTAAAAGACAGACTTTCAAAATTAATTAAAGTGCTATCAGTTTTATGTAAGAAAACACTGTGTAACAAAAATGACTCACTGACAATGTGATGACATCTTGTATACGTATTCTTCCCAAGACCCTCCAGCAGTGTCAAAGAAGGGAAGATTACCTGTCAGGGAACCACCGAGAGGCCAACGATAACTTTGAAGGAGCGTAGTTCAGTGGCTGGAGTAAAGGTGCACCCGTCTATGGAATGAAGAGCTCTGTATAGAGCTGGGCTGTATGGGAGGTTATTAGGAAGCCATTACTGTGCAGGCTGCATCTCAGCAGACTTCACCTCTAAGCAGATTACACATCCTGCTTTTCCTGCAATAAATACATGTGCAACTGATTAAGTACTGTATCATTCTCGTTCTTGGGGGTCGTCCATAAATAGTAGCAAAGACTCAGAAGTAGCCTAATGCTTTTGACCTTTACTTAGCAACTTCCAGGTCAGGAGAGCACAGCAGACATGTTCTTACACAGTGGCGTGCACAGACATTTTGGGGGGGCAAGTGCTCAGGGGGGGAAAGGGCACTTTTTAGCGCACATGGAACACTTTCATTATAAAAAAATTACACGAATATGTTGAATGTTGAATTACACACATATGTTGACTTTTATTTGTAACATTCTCTAAACGTGAGTTTTCAATGGTAAAAAAGTCACACCACCGACTGATAAAATCCATATCCAATATTAACTATATACAGTCATTGTTAAGTCCTTCAGTTAACTTCTGTTTACCCTCCACTGTCTGCAGGCCTTGTTGCATATATTTTGCAATTAGTAAATCAATATAGGCCTACAATTAAGACAGTAAAAAGACCAGAAAGTAGGAGAATGAGTTATAGGCTACTGAGTGTTGTCTTTACATGAATGCAGATGGGCATTTTTCACAGGTAATGGGGAACTTCCCGTTTCTTCTTTCACAAATGAATGTGTTAATTTATGTTGCCTAACAAAACCTATACAATATGTATTTGTATGTGGTTGTCCTCACGTTATCTATTGATTTGGGCTAGAGCGACTAGTTTATCAGGTGACCAGTCGGCTAAAATTCTTAGTAGTTTGGTGCTGTATGATACATTTTACTGCACAGAGGGCAAACGGTACGATTCGACTTGATGTGTATGTGACCTGGCTGGTGGGGACGGGAGAAGAAGTCTATCTGTGAGCGTGTGTGCTGTGCTGAAGACGCTTCCTTCCACTCGCTGAACTGAACTGCTGCTGCAGCGCATCTGGTGTTAAAGGAAGAGAGAGGTCGGGTGTATTTCAGGGCATTGTTTTTAATCGCTCAGGTTTTCAAAAGATCATTTCAAACCGACCTCAGTAAAATGATTATATATATATATATATATATATATAATATATATTAATATTATATAATTATATAATTATATTATATATTATATATATATATATATATATATATATATATATATATATATTATATAATATATTATATATATTAATATTATTATATAATAATAAGTATATACATACTTGTAGTATGTGACCATGCTTGTGTAAGAACATAGGCGTGCAGACAACATCAGGTAGCATCACCAAGTCTGCCCTTGATCAACGAAAGTGCCCTTTTGAAACTTCGGTAAAAAAAAAAAAAAAAAAATATATATATATATATATATATATATATATATATATATATATATATATATATATATATATATATATATGTATATATGTAAAAAAAAATATATATAAATATGTATATATATATTTTTTTTTTTTACCGAAGTTTCAAAAGGGCACTTTCGTTGATCAAGGGCAGACTTGGTGATGCTACCTGATGTTGTCTGCACGCCTATGTTCTTACACAAGCATGGTCACATACTACAAGTTCTGCTGATTAGGTAGGCATGACCTTACAGTTCCTACACATTGCTTGGTTCTAACACAGATCACTTATTGCTACAGTGGCCTTCAGCAATAAGCATGCAATAATTTATCCAAATTATCTACAAGTAGGTCTACTATTATATTGTATGTCAAATACAATAATCGCATAGGCCTAACCACAAGGTCACGCAATCTGTAGTTCGCAATAGTTACGCTATTGTACGGCTAGAGTTCACGCCTACGTCGTGTGTTACTGTAGCCCGTTTGTGAAACGATGTATAGAGGAAAGCTTCTCACACTTTTAACGCAAATACCGATGAAGTAAAATAAATGCAGCATAAATAAATACACCTGATGTGTAATACACCAACAATCTGCCTTAATGAAAACGCGTTCAAAGCTATGCAAAAATGAAAGTGTTAAAAATCCTGTTTAAAAATCTATTTCTTTAACACGATAAAGGCTCACACACAGAACTTCTGTTTAGCGCGACCAAACCGCGATGGGACACCAGCGCTTTGCAAACACGTTTGCTCGATTTCCTAAGTTAAGTGTTAAATTCAAAAACCACCAAAAACGTCGATCAAAAACAGACCAAACACTGTGCAGTCCATGACATTGTTAAGTTTTAATTTTCTTTTTTGTTGTTACTTCACTTGTTACTGGACAGGCAAATACGAAACACCACAATTCTTTATAGACGACAAACTAAAACTTGAATACCTAATTGTATGCTCTCTGTCACAGAGCTACTGTATCGGTCGCCTGAGCGGAGGAATATAGATTATAGACGGTTTTAAGATTATATTTAACAGTGTGCATACAGCACAGCCACATAAATAGATGCCGTCACTCGGTTTAGGACACGGATCATCAACAAAAACGTTTCATCCAAAGCAGTATATTTTAAATCATACCTACAGTGTGAGATTATCAACCGTGATGCTCCAGTGTCGGTGCTGAATTCGGGCGACACACCTTTTCTCCTTTTCTCTGGCTTGAAATATCCGGGATGGGCGAGGGAAAGTTGCCTTGATTCATTGGCTTTTTCTCTCGATTTACTCCCAGTTACCTTGACATCAATTTTCGAAGTATCTGTAAGTTGTTTAATTTATGTTAGATAATGTTATAGCATGTATAGCTATGTTGCAGCACAGACAGTTACAGGTACGTTCGGTTTAGTGTCACACAGTGATGGGAAGTAAGCCTCTCTGAAGGGAGCGGGATCTTTGGGCTCCGTTCATTTAAAAGAGCCGTTCAAAAATTGATCGTCGTTTTATTTTTCCCTGGCAGCAAGAGGCGCTACTGGGTAAACTATAAGACAGCTTTGATATTAATATCAATGAAGAACATTTATGCAAATGTTGCTACCTTGCCTTAAATGTAAGCCTAATTCAAACAGCACTTTTTATTCTTATTATACATGAACTACATTTAGGATATTCACACAGCAAAGTACAAGACATTCTGAAGTGTCAGAATGGGATCAAAAGTGACACAAGTATATCTTCTCTGTACATTCTTTATACAAGTATATCTTCTCTGTACATTCTCTATACAAGTATATCTTCTCTTTACATTCTCTATACAAGTATATCTTCTCTGTACATTCTTTATACAAGTATATCTTCTCTGTACATTCTCTATACAAGTATATCTTCTCTTTACATTCTCTATACAAGTATATCTTCTCTGTACATTCTCTATACAAGTATGTCTTCTCTGTACATTCTCTATACAAGTATATCTTCTCTGTACATTCTCTATACAAGTATATCTTCTCTGTACATTCTTTATACAAGTATATCTTCTCTTTACATTCTTTATACAAGTATATCTTCTCTTTACATTCTTTATACAAGTGTATCTTCTAGGTTGACTTAGGGAAACAGTTGAGATATCATTGCAGCAACAACACTCTGGCCAGACATGGTCTTGATGTCCAGGACACTTGAGCAGGTAGAGCTACTTCAGCTAACTGTCCCCTGGGAAGATCTGATGGAAGCTCAAGAAAGGAAGAAGGCCAAGTCTGCTGACCTGGTGTCCGAGTGTGGGAGGATTGGGTGGAGGTCACGTTGTGAGCCTAGTGAAGTGGGCTGTAGGGGCTTTGCAGGCAAGTCTTGACATCGGGCCCTTGGACTCTTAGGGGTTTGTGGCCTGCACAGTCAAAGAACCTTGAAGAACATCATGGAAGCTGCTGGCTTCACGTTGGCTCTGGTTGAGAAGGTGGGATGTGTGGCAGATGCTCAAATGCCTCACACTGTCCATCTCTGCCTACCAGACTCCATTCCTCAAACTAGAAACTGATACACACACCAAACAGTTCAGCTCACCTGAATTAAGCTTGTCCTGATACGGGATATTTGATCTTTCCCAACTGGAATAGGTAATAGCAATTCTAAGGAATACCAATTTTAAGCAATTTCAAAGACACTAAAAATGAACAAATTCAAGTCTAGATTATGAAGTTTCCTATAACACAGTTAAGCATCCCAGCGTATATAAAGTGTTTTATTCTGTAAGAATTAAAGAAGATCATGTTTGTCTGAGGCACGAACATGTCCCTAATGATTCAGCAGTGTATGTTCTATCTGCTCCCATGGACATGTGTTAGAAGAAGATTTCTTGTTTCTGCAGAAGTTATGATTACCAGTAGCAGTTCACTTATCTTCAAATGCTACCAACCAGCTCCCCTTATCACTCTTCTGGCCTACACCCCCCCCCCCCCCCACACACACACAAACACACACACACACACAAACACACACTGCTTTCCCCTCATTGCACCACTTCCCAAAACAAGAGACCCGAGTTGTATTGAGTAAAGCTGTGGTTAATTAGCGGCGTATAGAACCTGGTTTGAGGAGTTGAACTCTGAGCTCATAGAGACAGACTGGACAGAAGAGGATCAGTAACACTGGAGCTGCACTGCACACTAAAGAATCATTCAGAGGTGAGTACAGTTCTACTTTACTGTACACTGCATTTGCCTTCGTGACTGGTGATAACATCCATCTTCCCATATCCTGTCAGCTCCACCTAATAACAGTAGTATCACCAACTCTACCACTCTTATTAAAATACTGTTCTAATGGTGTGTTTTCTCAAATAACTCAAGAACTCCTCTTTACTGAACATTGCTGGTGTTTTAGTAGTGAAAAATAATAATGATTTAATTATATATTGGTTTAAGTTTAAAATGCACAATGGAAATAAAATAAAATAAAAATAATTTTTAAAAGCAATAGGCTACAGTTTCATATTACCACAAGGTTTGGTAGAGACTGTGGAGTGACACACTTAACTTTATAGCTAATAACTAGAGAAATAATGTTAGATTTTATACTCAATAAAGTAAACACAAGCAAATCGATCGTGCAGGTACACTCGCTCTGATTCATCTGTCACTGAGCAAGCTGCATGTGTGTTACTGTGCTTTTCAGGGTTTCAGTGTTTTGTGAGTATTGTTTGTTTTTGTGAGTATTGATTGGTATTGTTTGTTTTGTGAGTATTGTTTGTTTGTGTGAGTATTGTTTTGTGAGTGTAAATCAGCAGAGAGTGTGAGTGTTCAGGTGTGTGTACAGGTGCTGTTTTTTAATGATTCTCAAGCACTTTATTATTATACTCAAACACTATTTAAAAAATTCTGATAATTGTTTTTAATATTAATTTGGTACACTCATGTACACACAGACATGATTTGACTTCAGATGTACTTGATCTAATATATGATTGAAATGTGCTCTGACTGGTTTGTCTCTTTCCAAAGAAAATGAAAGTGCAGAAGGATTATAATTCAGTTTAGAGAGAGTAGAGAGTGTAGAGTGGAGAGAGTGTGTGTATACAGGTGTGTGCAGGTGTGTATTATACTGTAACAAAGATATTAGACTGAGAAGCTGCAGTACTGACATATGAAGATGATGTGAGTGTGTGTTGGTGTGAAGCTGCAGTACTGACATGGAGATGATGTGAGTGTGTGTTGGTGTGAAGCTACAGTACTGACATGGAGATGATGTGAGTGTGTGTTGGTGTGAAGCTACAGTACTGACATGGAGATGATGTGAGTGGGTGTTGGTGTGAAGCTGCAGTACTGACATGGAGATGATGTGAGTGTGTGTTGGTGTGAAGCTGCAGTACTGACATGGAGATGATGTGAGTGTGTTTGTGTGAAGAAATGCTGCTGTAGCACATAACCTACTAAATGTAAGTGAGATGTGGTTTTAGTTGAGGAGAGTCTTTTTAAATACTGGGCTGTTTCTGAGAAGCTGACTTGTATTTAAACTTTAGTCTCTTTTCTTAGGTGTTTGGAGGATAATTAGGTGGGCAGAAAATAATTAGAAACACTTCTGTTGTAACAGATCTCTGTGTTGAGCCTTCTGGGGTTCTTAAAGGCTTAAATTAAAACACTGGAGAAGTAGGGTGTCCAACAACACCAATAACAAACCTGCTATGTGATGGACTCCAAAGTGGTTCATCTATGATGGTATCTGTAGATGTTTATTATTATTGGCTGAGGAAGGTTAACTGGGCCTTTATGTAATCCCTAATGTCTTAGCACATGTAAGAAACATCTAAACATGTACAATTGAACTGACATTGTTTTGAGAGACGGTTGTGAATGACATGATTAATAGGTGAGTGTTCAATCATCTGTGAGTGTTCGTTCAATCTTCTGTGAGTGAAAGATAAAAATTGTACTCATATTGTCTGCAATAAAAGGCAAAAATTGTCTTTCAGATATGAGGTTTATCTGTGTGATAACACTGACTCTCTCTGTCTTCATGGAGATCACATCAGGTATGTGTGTCCTGCACAAGCTGTGTGTGTCTGTGTGTGTATGAGAAAGAGGGACAGAGAGACACAGTGACAGTATGAAAGCTGGATTAAAAGAGAGTAATTAGGGAGGAGATCAATCAAACCCTGCTCATAATTACAGACACACCTTACAGGGATCAGATTTGATTCCCAGCTCTGCTGCTGATCTCTCTCTGACATTCTAGAACACATTTCCTTCAATTATGAAGCATTCCGACCAATCAGGCACTTGTTTGTCCACAAGGGAGATTCTAAATGATCCACTCTGAGACTGTTATGGTGACCAACAATTCTGCTTAAGCAATAGTTCAGTCTTATGGGCAGGGGATGTTGACTTTATTATAGAACATCGAGTGCATGAATATGGCAGTTACAAATACACTGAATAAAGAACATCAATATATGTTTAAGAAATGTTAGAGTAGATCATTGTAGCATTTAATTACATTTAATTTTTATATTTTATCATTTTATATTTTATCAATTTTTATGTTTTCATTCCAGAGGATATCAGCGTAGTTGGCCCAGATTCTCCTCTTGTTGTTAGTCTTGGTGAAGACCTGGTTCTGCCCTGTTCTCTACAACCCAACATCAGTGCTGTGGGCATGACAGTGGAGTGGCTCAGAACAGATCTGACTCACGCAAACAGACTTGTGCATCTGTATGAAGATCATGAAGACAGAAATAAAGATCAGATAAAGTCCTACAGAGGGAGGACAGGACTGTTTAAAGAAGAGCTACTTAAAGGCAACACCTCACTGAAACTCTCAGCAGTCCAACCTTCTGATGAGGGACGTTACAAGTGTTTAATCCAATCAGGGTCCTGGTATGATGACATCACTCTGGTGGTCACAGTTGAAGGTGAGAACCATCTGTTTCAATATCTGGGCATACAGATGTACAGGAGATCTGCTGTGGTGCATTATGGGACTGACATGTTACACTGAAAGAACAATGAGAAAACTGGATAAGGAGAACCATGTTTAGAATTTTTATGGACTCGTGATTTTGTTTTTCTTGTTTCAGTGCATTTAAAGGTAGTTGGTCCAGCTGCTCCTGTTGTTGCTGTAGCTGGTGAAGACCTGGTTCTGCCCTGTTCTCTACAACCCAGCATCAGTGCTGAAGACCTGAGAGTGGAGTGGTACAAACTGTATCTGAGACAAACACTAGTGCATCTCTATGAAGATTATGAAGACAGAAATGAAGATCAGATAAAGTCCTACAGAGGGAGGACAGGACTGTTTAAAGAAGAGCTACAGAAAGGCAACACCTCACTTAAACTCTCAGCAGCCCAACCTTCTGATGAGGGAGTTTATAAGTGTTTCATTCAGTCCTTTGGTTGGGGCAGTGACGTCACTGTTTATGTTGAAGTGAGAGGTAAGAGCTCCATCATTTCAGCTTGTTTTCATTACTTAATATGTTTACTAAACAAATACTGTAGTTTTTATTATAGGGGGGGGTCATAAACTTTTTTAACTTGTCAACTTTACTGCAGACATTAAAAGTAAATGGCGTTGGTATTAATGGTGTTAATTAATTTGTCCTGTTGTAACACACGAGCTTTATAAGCTCTCAGTATGAGTGGGCAACACTTCACAGTGATGGACTGAACTGACTGACTTAAGTAGGTAAAATAATCAATGAAATACTGAACAGCTGTAGAGACTCTAGAACCCCAGATATGGAGACATCTGGTGGTGAGAGGGAGAAACAGCACCAGTCCTCACACACACACACACACACACACACACACACACACACACACACACACACACACACACACACACACACACATACAAACACCCACACATGCACACGCACACACACACACACACACACACACACACCTTTTATCCGTTTACAAACACAGATGTGTATTAAAATCATACATGTTAAAGACCTGGTTGTTATCTTGTATATACTGTATTTGTTTTGTAGGGTTATAACAGATTATGTTATGACCTCCATCAGTGATCGTAAACTTACCATTGTGTTCAGGTTGAGTTCATACCTGTATATTTCCCTTCAGATCAAATTATAATTTTAAGATGAAGTCACTGCAGTTTAAAGCATTTTGAGCTTGTTTATAAATTTGAGCTTTCATAAATATTTTTATTATATTTTTAAATCAATAGTAGGTGTATAAGGGAGTAACAGTCCTTTGGTGTTTGGCTGTTAATGTTTTTCTGGTTTGTATTTCAGGAAAAGGTTTTCATGCCTGGAAGATCTCAGTCATCTGCATCTCAGTCTTTGGTGTTCTGTTAATTGCACTTGCAGCTTACATCCGGAAAGGTACATTTAAAAAAATGTCATTTAAAGATGTAAAATAATATGTTCCTGTTCTTACATATATGTGTCAGAATGACAGTGTGTGTATGTATATGTGTGTCAAAGTCAAATTTATTTATATACCGCTTTTTAAAACACATGTTGTCACAAAGCAGCTTTACAAACGTATGGGTCCAGATCCCTAATGAGCAAGCCAAAGGCGACAGTGGCACGGTAAAACTCCCTATGATGGTGGGGAATAGGAAGAAACCTCGGGAGGACCAAGACTCAAAAGGGAACCCATCCTCCATTGGGCGGCCCGTTAACACAAATCCGTATATGTGGTGTGTGTGTGTGTGTGTGTGTGTGTGTGTGTGTGTGTGTGTGTGTGTGTGTGTGTGTGTGTGTGTGTGTGTGTATGTGTGCGTGTTTGATCCCTTGACCCTGGTGTCCAGGTGATCTGCAGCACCATAAGTTCAAAGACCTGTCCTGTTCACATCCTGAGAGACAGAACACAAACAGGAAAAACACAAAGTCAGTGAGGGGTCAAAAGAGCGTAACATGTATAACAGATATGGTACACAGCACAGGAGACACTGGTGTGTGTGTGTGTGTGTGAGAGAGAGAGAGAGACAGAGAGAGAGAGAGAGAGAGAGAGAGAGAGAGAGAGAGAGAGAGAGATACACTCTAAATAAGAAATAATCTAAATGACTAGTGTTAGAACTCTGGGGACCTCTGGTGGTGTTGCCCAAGTATTGCATACACAGACATGACAGTAGGTACATACAGTGTTTATAACCACAGAAACGCAGGAGGCATGTTAGATGGCCAGTGACATCTGGTGACATTTCTGTTTCATTCCATTTACATTCTCAGAAAAGAAGCTTTCTCCTGCACAGTGTTCAGCTGTATCCTACCTGCGTCTCCACTCACCGTATGTGAGGAATGAGTGGAACCTGAATAAATACAACACATCAGAGGAGGGTTATAGGAGACTCATCCCAGCTGTCATCAACTGTAGAAAAGCTATGTGAGTGATCCATTATATGTCCAGAAGATTTTATAAAGCTAAGATGGGGGACAACAAATTACATTCACTGCTAATATTTGATTAATAATTGTCATTAATCCAAAATACATGATGTACAGAGTGGGTAAAAGGTCTGGGTGAATTATGCTGCCTAATTTCAACACGAACAAGGTCCTTTCAGAAATGAAGGATTTAATTAATCAGCATTTCATTCATAATGAATTACATGCATTAGCCAAGTAAACCTGGTATCAGAGCGGGAGATGTAGGAGACGGAATCCCCCGCGGATTTCTTAAGGTGGCAGACCCAAGTACCTTGTCCGTGCACTGAACAATCATACACGCACGAGAAAACAAAGCCATGTCAGCGCTGTATCTTCAGTGCCGATGCCGGGGGAGAACTGAAAATAATCATGGAAGTACTCAACGCGTATAATGGGGGAGAACAGAAAACAATTGCGGAAATACTCAACGCGTAAAGAACAAGCAAAAAACCAAAAAAGAGAAACCAAGGACGCCAGGGGAAGTAACTGGCTGGCTGGCAAACGCTGCGAGGAACAAAAAAGCCTTCCCAAAAACCAAAACCAAATGGACAGGAAGAATAACAGTGGGAGGAAAACTTGAGACAGGCCAGGGAGCGGCGCAGGAGGTAAGTACTCAAACAGACAGAGTAATAAACAAAATAACTGAAACAAGCAAGAGGCAGGGTGGCGAGATACCCTGAAGACACAACTGAGAAAAGGGCTGGAGGTTGATGACATAGAAGGCAGACAACTCAGCGGTGAGGCACTGTGCCTGTCTCCCTAATAAACCCAGGACAAAACGTGCATGTCATCACCGCTGATTAGCTTGTGGTCTGGCTCGTGGGCTCCTCCTGGTGGCGACTGGAGGACCTGCCCTGGGGCCAGCCCTGACACCTGGTGCATATCACAAACCCAAAATGATCAGCTGTCTTGTCTAAAATCTAAATAATAGTGCATATACATCCATTCATTATGTGTACCGCTTAATCCCGCTAGTCGAGGTCATAGGGGGCTGGAACCAATCCCAGCATCTCCGGGAAAAGGCAATTAACCTACCTTGCATGTCTTTGGACTATGGGAAGAAACCGGAGTACCTGGAGAAAACCCATGCAGACACAGGAGAACATGCAAACTCCACACAGAGCAGCCAAGACCAAGAATCAAGCCCAGACTGCCTTGCTGTGAGGCGACAGTGCTAACCACCACACCACCATGACACCCATGCATGTATATATAAAGTGTTAAATGTCTTACATGTGGTTTACCTCTCCAACAATAGGCAGGAAGGTATCATTCTAGAAGCTTCAGGAGACCATTCAATGAGTAACTTAGGTGTTGGAATTCCTCAGAGATAAACATGTAGCATGTGACAGGTGTGTCAGGTGTAGCATGTATGAAACTGAGCTCTTGTCTTCCCACACTAAACCCATGTCTTTGACCATTAGCCTGAACTACTGCTGTACAGGTAGAGGTGCAGCTGTGTGTGTCACTCCTCATCAGCGGACAATATTTCAAGTGCTGGTGGGGTGGACGTGTGTGGTGAAGACTTCTTATGGAGGCTTCCTGTTTGTCCTTCAGGAGACAATCATTTTTTATTATTATTTAGCCTTTATTGAACCAGGTTGGTCCCATTGAGACACAATTATCTCTTTGTCAAGGGAAGTCTGGCCAAGACAGCAGCCTAAAACATCAGTTTCAACATTTACAAAAATATAACTCACAATTACACCATAAAACACCAAATCAAACAGCAATAAAATATAAAGAATACAATCTAGTTGAAAGAAAGTGTAACAGGGTGACAGAAGCAGCAGACGTGGATTATGGTGCCGTGGAATCTTTAATGTCCATAGCACAACAATAACAATCAGACTCAAGTGAAGTGAAGTGGAGCCACATACACACAGTGCTGGACTGTAGAAACAGGCGCTTAAGGCACAGAGTCCATAACTTAGCAGCTGGGAGGAAGACAGAGGAAGATGACACAGGCAGACTCAGTCCTCTATGATCAAGGAATGCACAGCATTGGTGTGCTGGACCTGTGGGCTGAAGTAAGGGGTGAGACAGATGAGAGAGACAGGTGCCAGTGATTATGGAGTAGGTAGGGGAATTGGAAAGGGGGAGTTGTTTTGTAGTGGAATGTGATGTGGCAGCTGCCCTGTGGGGTTGGCCCGGCCTACTGTGACAGAAAGGTGGTAGCAGCCAGTGTTTTCCTGGCAGCAAATGTAAAAAATGTCCTGTGGTGATAAAGAAACCCCAGTTTTACCTCTATGAGATCTAAAAGAAATCCTGTCATCAGTCAAGTCACCCACATACTCTTCTGTCTGAAGATCCCCTCACAGACCCTCCATGCACAAGACCATCAGTGCCTCTTCACTCCACCAAGCAGCAGCAGCCAAGGTGTGGATCACCAAGGCAGAGTCCACTGCTGAGCAGGAGGCATGTGGGAGGTGAAGCAGTGTTCTACAGCAGTGTTCTACTGCAGGGTTCTACTGCAGGGTTCTACAGCATGGTTCTACAGTGGGGTTCTACTGCGGGGCTCTACAGCGGGGTTCTACTGCGGGGTTCTACAGTAGGGTTCTACTGCGGGGTTCTACTGCGGGGTTCTACTGCAGGGTTCTACAGCAGGGTTCTACTGCAGGGCTCTACTGCAGGGTTCTATCTCGCTTCAGATGGTGGAAGACTGTTTGGGGCTGATATCCGAAGTCGAGATAGCAATGTTTTAGGCAGGTCTGCAGTACATTGGTCATGTATTGCATGAGGGGCTGTTCAGTAAAATAGTTCGCACCGAATGAGAAAACCATCGCAGCTCTCCAGGTCACCATCATAAACTTCAGGTGTAGAACATGCAGGGACCTGCACCTGCCTCTCATGGCCCATCAAGTCTACCCCACTGGACATGTTGGGAGAACTGTGGGACTGAGGGACCATGTAAGGCCTCTTTTAACATCTTCCAGCTTCAGATCAGGTTGCAGCACATGGGCCGTGTCTGCTGTTATGGAAGACACACAGGCTGCATCTGGGACAGGCAAAGTGACAGCAACTCCAGACACAGGAACAGGGATTAGTACCATGACAGAAACAGGCATCGAAACAGTATCACGGACCAAGACAAAACCAGGAAACATGGGGGCAGGAAACATGGGGGCAGGAAACTTGGTTATCAGTGCAGACATGAATATCATGTGCACAAGTCTTCAAAATAAAAGCACGTAATTGTACTGTGAGCACGATGCACATCTATTCATTTTTGATTCCTGATTTCTCTCGCAGACCAATCAGAGACAGAATGCTAATGTATTTACTCCTTTGCAGATTAACTGGCTGTGACCTCAGTGAAGAGTTTTGTAAATCTCTAACATCAGCTCTACAAACAGAAAACTCCCCCTTGAAAGAGCTGGATGCCAGTTACACCACCCTGCATGATGCAGGAATGAAGCAGCTCTCTGCTGGACTGAACAGTTCACACTGTACACTGGAGACACTCAGGTGAGTTTATTGTGAACAGCTGAGTTGTTCAGTAATACATTTATTCTATTTATTCTAGGGGTGGGACGCGATTTAAAAAAATTATCGAATTAATCGGAAGCTTTGTAATTAATTAATCGAAATTAATCTCATTTTAATTGCATTTCAGTATTTAACATGAGAAATATTAATTTAAGTTTGAATGATGAATGAATCAATGAACATAATCATAAACTTCAACATCTTGTTTATTTTTCCACCAGTCTACTACTTATATTTAAATTTCCCATCCACCAGTGTAGCCTCTTCAGTCATCTCCATCATGCTCATCTTATTGTGTGTCCATATAATCTGTATGCCTGGAACTCGTGCACTGAGAAACATTCCAGGGTGCAAAAGAGTCTCATGCGTTAAATGCTTTAAAATGCGTTAATTTTCCTGTAATTAATTAATCGAAATTATCGCGTTAAAGTCCCACCACTAATTTATTCATGAACTCATTCTTGAATGGAAATGTTAATATGTGAACAGAGAAAACAAAAGATTTTTAATTGATGTCAGAGGCTTCTTAAAACATGAACAGTTGTGAGAACTTGCATAAATAACAATCATTCATTCTATACAACTATGACACAGTAGCCATAACAGAGCCTATAGCACCCTTAGAGGGTCCATTCAGGTGATAATGGTACAATAGAGGCCTGTCACACTGCAGCACTATAGATCTATAGATCACTACTGAAGTAAATGGAAGATACAAGTTATACAGAGAGCAAAAGTAACTCTACTAAAAGAAAAAGACATGCTTGAATGGCTCATAGTAAACACTATATCAAACATATTATATAATATTTTCCTATGATATTTAAAGTATTTCTGTGTGATTCCACATTATCTGACTGAACTGCACTCTGTACTGTATTTTCTCTTTTGCAGACTAGCTTGCTGTAATCTCACTGTCAAGTCTTGTGAGGATCTCGGATCAGCTCTACAAACAGAAAACTCCTTGAAGGAGTTGGACCTTAATAACAACAACCTACAGGATTCAGAAGTGGAGCAGCTCTCTGCTGGACTGAAGAGTTCACACTGTAAACTGGAGACACTCAGGTGAGTTTACTGTGAACAGCAGAGTTGTTCAGTAATATAAATTCTATTTATTCCTCAACTCATTCTTGAATGAAAATGTTAAAGTGGGAACACAATTTGATAGAGACCAGTGTTGCTATTTAAAAAATACTAAACAAGATATTTTTCTTGTGAAATTAAAATATAAAAAACTGTACTGCAGAGGGAGTCTGGGAGCGATAAGGTGGACAGGGGTCCACTCGCATCTTGTTCGGTTTGTCCTGAAGCATATGGGGCTGGATGGTGTTGAAGGCATTCGAGAAATCCAAGATGAGGATCCTCACAGGGCCTTTTTCATTATCCAGGTGTGAGTGGGCTCGGTGTAGTAGGTAGAGAATGGCATACTCAACACTAACATCGGTACACAAACTGCAGACAGTCCTGGGCATGTTGCACCTGTGGTCTGAGGAGACAGAGGAAGAGCTGCTCAAAGGTCTTCATCAGGTGTGACGTGAGTGCCACTGGTCGGAAGTCATTCAGCTCACTGGGCCGGTTCTGAGCGTGAGGTCCTCCAGAGCATTGGCACTCTCCCCAGTTGTAAGCTGAAGTTGAAAATACGTTGAAGTGGTTCACCCAGTTCCGCAGCGCAGGTCTTTAGTAGACGTGGACACACCTTGTCAGGGCCTGCTGCTTTCCTAGAGTGAAGTTTCCTCAGTTGATCCCTGACCTTGTCTGCAGTGATGTGTGAAGGAATCTGTGATAAGATGGGGATGGAGGAGGTGGAGGTTGCTGCAGTAACTGATGGAAGGTGTGTTGAGCGAAGAGGGAGATATGGCTGCAGTGAGGGACAGGGCAAGGGAGACATTGATTGAAGAGGTTGAAGAAGTTGTTCATCTCTGTGGCCTTCTCAACAGTCCCTCCTATGACTCTGGTCTTTGTGTTGTGGCCAGTGATGGTCTTAACACCTTTCCAGACCTCCCTCATGTTGTTCTCCTCAAGCTTTTGCTCCTCCTTTCTCCTGTAGCTGTCATTGGCTTCCTTCACACAGCATTTCACCTCCTGCTGTGCTGCTTTCATCACTCCCCTCTCCCTGCTGCGACCTTCTTCCTGTTGAGGACAGCTTTGACTTCCTGCGTTACCCATGGCTTAATGTCAGGGTAACATTGTACAGTCTTCATGGGGTAGATCATGTCTACACAGAAGTTGAGATAGTCCATCAGACAGTGTGTCATCCCCTCTATGTCCTCACAATGTGGGCTAAGCAGCACATCCTAGTCTGTGGTGTCAAAGCAGTCTCTGAGGGCATCTTCCATTCCAGGGGACCACCTCCTGATGGTGGTGGTTGTTACAGGCTGCCTTTGAACCAGGGGTGTGTACTCTGGCTGTAGGTAGACCAGGTTATGGTCAGACTTCCCTAATGGGGGGAGGGGAGTGGCTATGTATGCATCCCTGATACTAGCATACAGTAAATCAATGGTCCTGTTTTTCCTTGTTTGGTCAATCCATGACCTGGTAGAAGGCAACTAGGGTAGAGTCCAAAGTGGCATGGTTAAAGTCTCCAGAGATTATCATAAATGCCTCAGGATGCTGTGTCTGCAGACTTGCTGTGACCGAATGTATCTTCTCACAGGCCATGGCTGCATCTGCGGTTGGAAAAATGTAAACTATCACGGTGATCACGTGACTGAAATTCCTCGGCAGGTTATATGGCCGCATTCTAACTGCTAGCAACTCCAAGCCCGAACAACAAAAGACCAGCAGCTGTTGACATAAATGATGAGATAAGATAAGATAAGATAATCCTTTATTAATCCCACAATGGGGAAATTTGCAATATTACAGCAGCAGAGAGGAAGGGACAGAGAAAGGAAGTATAACAACAATATATAAGATAAAAACAAAAATCTGTTTGAACAAGGTTTACAATATACAGTGAGTCCCCGCTTAACGATGGGGTTAGAGACTGAGTCCATCGTAAGCAGTTTTCGTTGTTAAGCGTGACCATAGATTTAGATACGCTTTGATCGTAAATACAGTATAGAAAAAAAACTAACAAAGTTCTGCATGCGTGCGTACAGCGTGAGAAAGAGTGATCGCATTGCCAAGATGGGCTGCGGTGGAAGCTGTGCTGTCAGATACCTCAGCTCAGCATATCGTACAAAACACTCCACTGTGCTGCCACTGCTTCTCCTTGCATAGCGCCAAATTAAAAAAAGTCAGTCTTCTCCGGGTACACCGGTTTCCTCCCACAGTCCAAAGACATGTGTGTTAGGTTGATTGGTCACTCTGAAAATTGCCCTTAGGTGTGGGTGTGTGCGTGTGTGTTGGCCATGCGGTGGACTGGCGACCTGCCCATGGTGTACCTTGCCTTCGCCCGGAGATGCTGGGATTGTCTCCAGCCCCCCCCCCCCCCCCCCCCCCCCCCCCCCCACCCCCCCGTGACCCCGACTAGCGGGATTGAGCGGTTCGGATAATGAATGAATGAATGTATGAATGATTGTTCTGCATGTGGTAGCAATGTTAAACATTAACTACAGTCTATTGAGATGCTGTGGTGGCATACTTGAGAGCAGCGTGTGTTATACAGTCTGACGGCGTGTTGAAGTGTTGAAGGAAGCACCTGCGGTATCTCTCCTTCATGCACCATGGGTGCAGCAGCCAGGCACTGAAGGAGTAGCTTAGTGCAGTCAGAGAGTGGTGAATGGGGTGGGACAGGTTCTTCAGCATGTGTTTAAACTTAGCCCGCATTCTCCTGTCTCCCACCACCTCCACTGGGTCAAGAGGACACCCCAGGACAGAGCTGGACTTCCTGATGATCCTGTTCAGTCTCTTCCTGTCAGTGGTGGAGATGGTGCTACCCCAGCAGACCACTCCATAAAATATGGCTGATGCCACCACAGCATCAAAGCAGGTCCTCAGAAGTGACCCCTGCACACCAAAGGATCTGAGTCTCCTTAGAAGATACAGTCTGTTCTGACCCTTCCTGTAGAGAGCAGCTGTGTTGTCCGTCCAGTCCAGCTTGTTGTTAAGGTGGACACCAAGGTATTTGTAGGACCTCACAATCTCTATGTCTGTGCCCTGGATGTTTACAGGCACCGGATGAGAGTGTTTAGTCCTGCGGAAATCCACCACCAGTTCTTTAGTTTTGCCTGCATTGATCTGCATGCAGTTTTTCTGCCACCATGTGACAGTCCTGCATCAGTCCTCTGTACTCCCCGTCATCACCATCAGTGATCAGGTTGGCAGAACTGTACTTGAAATTGGCAGTGTAGAGCGTGAACAAGAAGGGAGCAAGAACTGTTCCTTCTGGAGCCCCTGTGCTTCAGACAACAGTGTCAGACTGACAGCCTTTCGTCCTCACATACTGCGGTCGGTTAGTGAGGTAGTCCAGAATCCATGTGGTGAAGTGGTGGTCCAGCCCAGTGCGCTCCAGCTTGTCCTTCAGGAGCATGGGTTGGATGGTATTGAAAGCACTGGAAAAATCAAAGAAAATGATTCTCACAGTGCTCCCAGTGGTCTCCAGGTGGGACAGAGATCTGTGTCAGAGATCAGAGATTAGTTTGCCTACCAACCAATGATGGCATCCTCCACCCCGATGCCAGGTTGTTAGGCAAACTGAAGTGGGTCCATTGATGAACTCACCAGTGGGCGGAGGTGGACAAGGAGCAGTCTCTCCAGGGTCTTCATCAGGTGAGATGTTAGTGCTACTGGCCTGTAGCTGTTGAGGTCTTTGGGGTGTGGAGTACTTTGGCAAATATGTTTTCCACAGTTGTAGGACTTTCTCTAACCTCCGGCTGAGATAAAAAATGTACCGGGTCACACCGCACAGCTCATCGGCACAGGTCTTCAGGAGCCTTGAGCTGATGCCATCTGGATCTGCAGCTTTCCTGACACATTTCACCTGGGTATCCTACTCAGTTCTGCGGTATGGGGTGTCGTATTCTGGCTCGTCCCATTGTTCTCAGCGCCAGTAGCTCTTCTCTCAAATAAGCGAGAAAACTGGATCCTGGTTGCATCGTAAGGTTACAAATATCCGTGGGATATATTTGTGAAACACACTATGTCTTTGCAAGAAGAACAAAAAGGTAGAAAAAGTGCAGAAAATAACAAAAAATAAGCTAAAAGTAAGAGCTACTGGAGAGGCACAGCACCAACTGGAAGAGGAGAGGAGCGAGATTTATTAGAGGGCATTCCAAACTCTGGGTCATAAAGGCAGGCATGGGTTAAATCTAGGGATCTTGTGTCACAATCAGCGAGATTTCTCGTTGCGTAAAAAAAGTTGCTGATCCAGCAAGCAGCCAGAATGATGTCAGAAAATATAGGTATTACTATTGAAGATGCCCCGCCACTTTCAAATAGTTTGGTTGGCAGCATTTACACGGCAGAAATGATAAATGGCAAGAGAGTGACTGATAAGACACGGACCATATGCAAACATTGTATGAAAATAATTCCGTACACCGCGGCCAATACGAGCACGATGCATAGACATTTACAGCACCACCACAGATCAGTACTCAAATCAACATATCTCACTTGAACAGAGGTAGCAGGGACAGAAAGGCACGTTTTGGCAAGTTGAGACAGCAAAGGATATCGGGGGCAGTGTGGACATGGTAATATTATTAAAAATGAACATGGCAGTGTAGTTGCAGCAAATTCAGTGACATACTTGGTCAGGCTCTGTTTTCACTATTTGCACTCTGTATTGACAGAGAAGAACTTTTTGTTTTGCACATAATACAGTGAGTCTCCGCTTAACAACGGATCTGGTTAACGACGGATCAGAGTTATGACCAACTTTTTATTTAATTTTGCGCGGTGCGCAGAAGAGAAGTGGCAGCACAGTGGAGTGTTGTGGGGTGTTGTGGGGTGTTGTGTACGATAAGTTGAAGCAGCACAGCCTCCACCGCAGCTCATCTCAGCAACGCGATTGCTCTTTCTCACGCTGTACGTACAAGAACATTGTTCGTTTTTTTCTATACTGTATTTACAATTAAAGCGTATCTAAATCTAGGGTCACGCTTAAACCTTGTAATCACAACTGATTACAAGTAATCAGTAAACATTCTGATCTCAGACCAGCTGCTTGAAATTAATTGCGGACTAAAATGCGTGAAAAGATTCAAAACGTATCAAAACTGCGTGACGTAACAACTCATTTTTGGAACAGTCATGTGGCTTTCCCCATTTGATATGGACTTCGAAACAGTGATTCAAAAGAATTGATTCAGTTTGATTCCGCGTTTTGAGTTTGACATCACTAGTATTCTCTGCTAGCTCCCTACCCTGTGTCTTCGTGTTGTCTGGTAGTTGTGTTTATTTGTTATCATTGCTTTGGTTAGAGTTGACATTCTTTGGTATTGTCTCTCTTTTGTTCGTTCTGTTAATTAGTCTGATTAAATACTTGAACTCCTGCACTTGTCTTGCCCTCATCTGTGCATCATTATGCTAGCACTAATAGAAGGTCCATTCAGGTGATAATGGTACTGTCATCACTTTGTACCCTGCAGCACTATAGATCTATAGATCACTACTGAAGAAAATGGAAGGCACAAGTTACACAGAGAAGGTTAAAGGAACTCTACTAAAAGAGAAAGACATTGATGAATGTCTCATAGTAAACACCAATATCAAACATATAAATTATATTTTCCTCCTCTGATATTTAAACTGTTTCTGTGTGATTCCACATTCTCTGTACTGTATTTACTCCTTTGCAGATTAGCTGGGTGTGATCTCACTGTGACGTCTTGTGAATATCTCACATCAGCTCTACAAACAGAAAACTCCTTGAAGGAGTTGGTCCTTAATAACAATGACCTGCAAGATTCAGGAGTGGAACAGCTCTCTGCTGGACTGAAAGGTCCCAACTGTAAACTGGAGACACTCAGGTGAGTTGTTCGAATTCATTCTTGAATAGAAAGGTTATGTACATGACACTATAACAGTATTACCAAAGTCACATGGCTAACAAAGCAAAAACGTGCATTAAAATACACAGAGTACTCGAAAGTGGCTGTGGCAGTGATAATGATTATGAACATGACATTTAAATGCTTTTGTAAATATTGGACCCCTGATTATTGTTAATCATGATTATTTTTTATCAATTAAAAAAAATTATTAAATTAAATAAATAATTAATATATATATTTTAATAATAAACATTTTTTTTGCAATTAAATAAAGAGAAGACAGAGGTTCTTGTTCTTGGCAGTGATTCACAAAGGAATGATGTCCAGACTTATTTAAATAAAATGAATCTGAATGCCAAACAATGTGTTAAGAACCTGGGCGTCACATTTGATAAAGAGCTCAGCTTCAAATCACACATCATGACTACATGCAAGACAGCTTTTTTTCACCTTTGAAACATTGCTAAGGCCTGAGATATGCTCTCTCCTGCTGATAGTGAAAAACTTGTCCATGCATTTATCACATCAAGGCTAGATTATTGTAACGCTGTTCTATCTGCTCTTCCAAAGAGCTCTACTTCTCACCTACAGCGAGTTCAGAACACTGCTGCAAGGGTTCTGATCCGCAGGAGAAAGAGAGATCATATTACACCTGCACTCCACTCACTGCACTGGTTACCTGTCAGCTTTAGAATAGATTTTAAGGTTCTAGTTATGGTTTTTAAATGTCTTCATGGTCTTGCTCCTCTTTATCTCAGTGAAATGATGGTTAGATATGTTCCAGTCAGGTCTCTCAGGTCTTCAAACAGTAATCTACTGGTGATTCCTAAAAGCCGATTAAAGATTGGTGAGGGTGCTTTTAAGCACTATGGCCCAAAGCTCTGGAACTCTCTTCCTGAAGAGCTCAGAGGCATTTCATCCCTGCACAGCTTTAAGAAGAGTCAACCCTAAATCTGTTCAATCTTATTTACTTTATTACATTATTTTATTGTTGTTTCCTTTTGATCTTTAATTTCTTTTAATATTTTCCTTTTGTCTTCTTTGCTTCCTTTTAATGTTTCTTTTTTATTTATTCTGTAAAGCACTTTGAATTGCATGTATGTATGAAAGGGTCTGTACAAATAAAGATTATTATTATTATTATTATTATTATTATTATTATTTATTAACCATTATTATTATTATTATTGCATTGCAGACTAGCTGGCTGCAATCTGACAAAAACATCTTGTGAATATCTCAAATCAGCTCTGCAAACAGAAAACTCCTTCTTGAAACATCTGGACCTTAATAACAACAATTTGCAGGATTCAGGAGTGGAGCAGCTCTCTGATGGACTGAAGAGTTCACACTGTAAACTGGTGACACTCAGGTGAGATTATTGTGAACAGCAGAGTTCAGTAATAACAATTCTATTTATTCATTAACTTATTCTTTCAACCTGAATTTTGACTGACTGAATTTCATAGACATTTTTTCAAGAAATAATGGTTTCAGGTTCATGTTCTGGTGACAATGAGAAAGCTTCAGGAGTTTATATCATCATAGTAGTGAGAGGAAAGTAATAGTGGGTGAATTAATCTAAATTGAGAGCCACCATTTTAACTGAGGAGACCCATTCCCACGACCCCAGGAAACTGCACCACACCCCTTATAGAGGGGCTACACCTACTTGGTTTATTCAGGGTTTGTATGACTCAAAATGAACCTTCAACGTTACCCTGAAATGTTCCTCAATGAACATTTTTACAATACACTATTAATTTGTTATTTTACACACTTTGTAGTAGTGAAGCAGTCAAAGTTATTAGCAGAGGTTAAATGATGCTCTAGGTTTATTATCTGCACATATACACTGCTGCAACCATATGAGTTAATGACAAACACTGACACCTGGTGGTCATTTTTTGCATAGTCATTTTTATTATGCAGTTGTTGTTATGTTCTCCAAACACACATATCTAAATGTGATAAACAACATACCAGTATGATCATTAATTAAAAATGTCTATATTGCAATATCTGTTGTGTCTGCCATAGAGTGTATAGTAATATCTGTTGTATCTACTTGCAGTCTGGCTCTCTGTAATCTTGGGGAAAAGACTTGTGAAAATCTGGCATCAGTTTTGCAACTGGAAAACTCCCTTCTGAGGGAACTGGACCTTAGTAACAACGACCTGAACAATTCAGGAGTGAAGCAGCTCTCTGCTGGACTGAAGAGTTCACACTGTAAACTGGAGACACTCAGGTGAGATTTGTTAAATTCATCATAGATTCTTCTTGATTGGTCCTGTAGCTCTGACCTCCATCACCATGAAATGTTTTGATAGTTCAGTCATGCAGCATATTAGACCCTCCTGCCTCCTACTTTGATCCCCTTCAATAATCATATAATGTAAATAGATCTGGTGAGGACGCTGTATCTAGTGCACTACACGTGACTCTCACACATCTAAAGAACAAAGACACGTCAGGATGTTTATCTACATCAGCTCCACTTTCAATACCTTCATTACACAACAGCTCACAGAGAACTGGTCACTCTGGGCCTCCACACACCACTCTGCAGCTGTGTACTGTACCTTCTTACACACACACCACTCTGCAGCTGTGTACTGTACCTTCTTACACACACCACAGTCAGTGAGAACAGAGAACAGAACATCCAGCAGCATCACACTGAGCAGCGTCTCCCCCAGGACTGTGTGCTCACACCTCTCCTGTTCACATTACTCACACATGACTGTGTGCTCACACCTCTCCTGTTCACATTACTCACACATGACTGTGTGTTCACACCTCTCCTGTTCACATTACTCACACATGACTGTGTGCTCACACCTCTCCTATTCACATTACTCACACATGACTGTGTATTCACACCTCTCCTGTTCACATTACTCACACATGACTGTGTTCACACCTCTCCTGTTCACATTACTCACACATGACTGTGTATTCACACCTCTCCTGTTCACATTACTCACACATGACTGTGTGTTCACACCTCTCCTGTTCACATTACTCACACATGACTGTGTGCTCACACCTCTCCTGTTCACATTACTCACACATGACTGTGTGTTCACACCTCTCCTGTTCACATTACTCACACATGACTGTGTGCTCACACCTCTCCTGTTCACATTACTCACACATGACTGTGTGTTCACACCTCTCCTATTCACATTACTCACACATGACTGTGTATTCACACCTCTCCTGTTCACATTACTCACACATGACTGTGTTCACACCTCTCCTGTTCACATTACTCACACATGACTGTGTATTCACACCTCTCCTGTTCACATTACTCACACATGACTGTGTGTTCACACCTCTCCTGTTCACATTACTCACACATGACTGTGTGCTCACACCTCTCCTGTTCACATTACTCACACATGACTGTGTGCTCACACCTCTCCTGTTCACATTACTCACACATGACTGTGTGTTCACACCTCTCCTGTTCACATTACTCACACATGACTGTGTGCTCACACCTCTCCTGTTCACATTACTCACACATGACTGTGTGTTCACACCTCTCCTGTTCACATTACTCACACATGACTGTGTGCTCACACCTCTCCTGTTCACATTACTCACACATGACTGTGTGTTCACACCTCTCCTATTCACATTACTCACACATGACTGTGTATTCACACCTCTCCTGTTCACATTACTCACACATGACTGTGTTCACACCTCTCCTGTTCACATTACTCACACATGACTGTGTATTCACACCTCTCCTGTTCACATTACTCACACATGACTGTGTGTTCACACCTCTCCTGTTCACATTACTCACACATGACTGTGTGCTCACACCTCTCCTGTTCACATTACTCACACATGACTGTGTGCTCACACCTCTCCTGTTCACATTACTCACACATGACTGTGTGTTCACACCTCTCCTGTTCACATTACTCACACATGACTGTGTGCTCACACCTCTCCTGTTCACATTACTCACACATGACTGTGTGCTCACACCTCTCCTGTTCACATTACTCACACATGACTGTGTGCTCACACCTCTCCTGTTCACATTACTCACACATGACTGTGTTCACACCTGTCCTGTTCACATTACTCACACATGACTGTGTGCTCACACCTCTCCTGTTCACATTACTCACACATGACTGTGTTCACACCTCTCCTGTTCACATTACTCACACATGACTGTGTGTTCACACCTCTCCTGTTCACATTACTCACACACAGAGGCGGACCAAGATACCAAGAAGTGGCATCTTGGTAGTCTAACCTTGCTACAACCTTTTGCAGTATGGCTAAAGCCCACCAACTCCATGCCACCCAACATGCTAACAAACTCTTTTCAAACTAGAAATCACAGCCACATTAGAATTATTGACATTAATTCTACACTGACATTAGAATGGAAACATTATTTGACAAGATTTGATTAACCCACACGTTTCCCTTATTGATGTTTCCGTAGTTTGAATTACTTGCCAATATAATGTTAACATTATTTATAGTGATCCTAGCAGACCTAGCAGTGGAGTGAGCAGGCAAAGTCATTTCACTAGCCTTACTGCAAAGCTCCTCTGACTACATAGTCACTTAACAAAACATTTAGGCTGCATACCGTAATATACTTCCTCAGGTGGGACGGTGAATTTTGGTATGCAGTGATATAGTTTGTTTTTGGCAAACAAAGCATGCATTTAAAACGATAGGAATGATTCATTCGTTCAGAAAACTGGAACATTTTGTCGAGATACGGCCATGGGTGCAAAAGAGCATGCCAGGGTTGCCAGCTCTCACGCATTGAGCGTGAGACACACGCATTTGACCGTTTTCACACGCTCTCACGCCACAGTTCCGATATCTCACGCCAAAAAAAAATCTAGTTTATTTACCTCTGATCTATCAACCACCGGCGATCGCGATATAATACTTAATTTGTGTCCATTTTTCACCGCCCCGGTAACGTTCGCCACCCCCCGATCAACAATTTACACTCGCCACCAAGTCCAGGTTCAAATCTCCCTCCAAGCGATCTTGAAAAGTTGGCAACCCTGGCATGCTCCATCACCGCCGTCTCCACTCATGTTGCTTGTTATTTAGGAAAAGAACGACTAGCGACACCGAACTTGATTTTACACCTCACAGACACATCCTTGATTGCTGATAGGCTGTCACCTGTGAAAATAATATCGGGGGAGGGGAGGAGAGTTGTGTGTGGAAGTAACGAGTAACGAGAGCTGGACAGAAATGTAGTGGAGTGATAAGTACTGTATTTGTTATTCAACTGTAGTGAAGTGAAAGTCATAAGTATTTTAAAAAAAATCAACTTAAGTAAAGTACAAATACTCAAGAACTGTACTTAAGTACAGTACTTAAGTAAATGTACTTCGTTACTGCCCACCTCTGCTCACACATGACTGTGTGTTCACACCTCTCCTGTTCACATTACTCACACATGACTGTGTGTTCACACCTCTCCTGTTCACATTACTCACACATGACTGTGTGTTCATACCTCTCCTGTTCACATTACTCACACATGACTGTGTGCTCACACCTCTCCTGTTCACATTACTCACACATGACTGTGTGCTCACACCTCTCCTGTTCACATTACTCACACATGACTGTGTTCACACCTCTCCTGTTCACATTACTCACACACAGGGGCGGACTGGCATACATTGCTACCGGGGATTTCCCCGGTGGGCCGATGGGTTAGTGGGCCGGTGGTTTAACTCAGCCCGTGGAGGAGCCACTGCCGCGCACTGCGGCCCCGGCCCGTAGTCACGCTGCTGTTTAACGGTGTTAATACCTCCCCCGCTCCAGTCAGACTAACCTGCTCAGCGCGGCCGCGGTCTGAGCCTGTAAACACATGAACGAGTTGGACCGCGGCCGCGGACTGGGCCAGCTGGTGCGGGCTGACAGTATGCAGCGGAGATCAGAAAAAAACCAACTTGTCCCAGAAAATACGGGCCGGACTACGAAAACATACAGCAGTTTAAATTGTAGATAACATGTTATTTTAAATGTACTGCTGTCGCCTCTGCAACGTCTAAGGCAAATTACCTTAACACGGTTAACACGGACGCAAGTGGCGGTCTTCAAGGCAGAGCACTGTGCACTGTTTTTTTAAAGCTATTGAAATTCTTAGATTAAAACTAACCACCACAAATAGGTAAGAGGAAGAAATACCCACGTTAGAGTTGTAGGTTGTTCTTTAGGATGCACTTTGCGTAAAACAACTTGTTTGGTTGTCTTATGGTGGACTATTTAACAACTTGTTTGGTGGTCTTATGGTGGACTATTTAAAAGCCACTATGTGGCTTTGTAATCATATTATTGCTGGAATTAATATTGTCCCTATGACAATAAACGCCGTCATATACACTACGTGCCATGTATAGATTCATATACAGTATACACACACATATACATATATATATATATATATAAATATATATATATATATATATATATATATATATATATATATATATATATATATATATATATATATTAGTGGTGGGACTTTAACGCGTTAATTTCGATTAATTAATTACAGGAAAACTAACGCACTAAAAAAATTAACGCATTTTAACGCATTTAACGGACGAGACACTTTTGCACCGTGGAATGTTTCTCAGTGCGCGAGTTCCGGGCATACAGATTGTATGGACGCACAATAAGATCATGATGGAGATGACTGAAGAGGCTACGCTGGTGGATGGGAAATTTAAATATAAGAAACTTCCAGATGGAAGTACAAACAAAAATAGTGTTATTTGCACTTTATGTAGGAAGGAGTTCGCTTATCACAGGAGCACTTCCACCCTTCGTTACCACACCAACGCAAAACATGTTGCGGCTAAAGCTGGGCGTACACTGTACGATATTTTAAATCGTGTACTCAGCTCCAGCTCAAACTGTACGACTAAATCGCAGGGAGAGTCGGCTCATGAAGCTGCTTCAACAGTGCGATACTCTCACGAGGAGCAATTTGAATTTCAAACATGTTTGATGTTCTTGCGACGCTGCGATTTCTGATCGGGAGTTGGTCGTGAGGTGTGAATCGTTCCTCGTTTACCTGTGTAAACTATAGGTATGCACGACACGCGATTGAGCCGAAACGAGTGAAAAATCGGCTGAAAATTGGCCAAAAATCGCACAGTGTACGCCCAGCTTAACACGCAGGTCAGTAATGGTAACTTAGCTGCTAAATGTATTCCTAGTACGATAGGGTGACCAAACGTCCGTAATTCACATCCTGTGAGGAAACGTCCTGGTTTTTAAATTACCTTCATTGGACCATTAAGACTGGATTAAACTTTTGCGAATGGCGCGCGACTCCGCACGCGTTTATACATGACGCGTCACATTATTTGTGTTGTCCGCTCCCTGTGGTCGAAGATAAATGCTTACAAGAAGCGCTGCGAATTGCGTCAACTGATGCAAGTTACGAACTACCGTCCAGGGGTGAGTTTCCCAAAACGTTCTTAGCGCCAGGTACTTCTTAACCTCGTACGTAAGAACGTTTTGGGAAACTCACCCCAGAAAGACAATGTCGAAGAAAATCCAGCAGCTGTATGATGAGGAAAGAATTAAAACAGGTTATTGTGAAGACTGCCACAAATGTGGCTCTGACTGGGGATCACTGGACCTCTGTTAGCAACAAGAATGATCTTGGTGTGACAGCTCATATTATAGATGATGAATCTATAGATGATGAAGATCCAGTCATTTGCTTTGAGCATGCAGAAGACCACTTCTAGGCACTATGGAGATGCCTGTGGCAGAGGCCTGGGAAATTAAAGAAAGTCTACCATCTAAAATGGTATTAAAAACATCTTCTGATTTACTTCAATTCTTCCAATATCCTGAGCAAAACTCCCTAAATTAAACAACATTTTTGGTCAGAATTTCCAATGTTCTGAACTGTTTTCTGCACACTACACATATATTGGTCTTCGTAGTAGACTGGTGGAAAAATAAACAAGATGTTGAAGTTTATGATTATGTTCATTGATTCATTCATCATTCAAACTTAAATGAATATTTCTCATGTTAAATACTGAAATGCGATTAAAATGCGATTAATTTCGATTAATTAATTACAAAGCTTCCGATTAATTCGATTAATTTTTTGATCGCGTCCCACCCCTAATATATATATATATATATATATATATATATATAGTGGGCCAGTCTGTCAGGAACTCCCGGGCCACTTTTTCTCCCCAGTCCGCCCCTGCTCACACATGACTGTGTGCTCACACCTCTCCTGTTCACATTACTCACACATGACTGTGTGTTCACACCTCTCCTGTTCACATTACTCACACATGACTGTGTATTCACACCTCTTCTGTTCACATTACTCACACATGACTGTGTGTTCACACCTCTCCTGTTCACATTACTCACACATGACTGCACTGACACGTTCAGCCCAATCACACCACAACATTCACAGACATTCTTTCAATTGTATCTGTTTCTAAATGTGTTTATTGTGTTCTTATAGAATAGAATAGAATATACTAGGGGTGTGCGATCTGACGATTGTGAATGGCGAGGACGAGTGGAGAATTGCAGACGATCTACCAAATTAGACAAATCGTATAGATCGCCTTTGCCAATCAGCGCAATTACTTTTTTTAATGCTGGTTTTCGCCGATGCGGCAGACGTAGGGCGTAGGACTGACCAATCACAGCGAACTGTGTGTCTTCCACGCCTCCATGTTGTGTTTGTAAAAACAAAGTGGACAACGATGGCTGAAAGCCAAACCGAGGAGCTGGTAACGAAGAGGAAATCCAACTCTGTAATCTGGAATTGGTTTGGATTTTCTTCCACTGACCAAGACCAAACTTCAGGTATATGTAAGGTGTGCAAAGAACATGTAAAAACATCCGATGCCAGTACAACAAATTTATTCAATCACTTGAGACGTAGGCATCCCAAGGAATATTCCCGAAAGTGAAACAATGCGGGCAGCGGGGGCAGCCGCCTCACAAGCTGCGGCCTCGGGGGTTTATACTTTCGCGAGTGACCATAGCGCGTGACTCCGCACTCCTCGCGCGAACCCCTGCGAATGGCCGAATCGTTTATACAGGTACTTAAACTTGCCGCGCCACATTCTTTGCAGTGTTGTCCAAAATGATATATGGTAGTATAAAGAAACACCCCTCAAAAACGGGAAGGAACATTTACCTGACGAATTTTTATGTTGCTTTGTGTTTCAGGTTTGAAAAGTGCTGAATTTTAGGCTAAGTACTTGAAAATGCTTGAAATTGTAACTACTTCGTTTCACAACAAATAGCTATCCGACTGAACAGTTCTCTTGTATTACGTTAAGCCTCTTGTAATTCCAGGACGAAACATGAGAGAACGTGAAGACGTTAAGATTGGGCGTTTTGAAAATAAACAACCATTAAATAATGTGATAAAAAAGCGAATTATTTCTAATCATTTAGACTATACAGTTGTGATCAAATTTATTCAACCCCCACTGAAATAAAGTGTTTTGGCCAGTTTGACATTGATTTTGATCATTTCAGTCATCTTATTTACAATTATATCAAAGAGGCACTTATAAATTAGACAAACATAACATAATATTTATGATGGAATAACCACAAATGTCTTTACTGTGCTCACATCATTATCAGTTTTATTCAACCCCCTAGTGACATTATTTTTTAGTACTTAGTACAACATCCTTTTCCAGTTATGACAGCTTTCAAGCGTGAAGCATAGCTTGACACAAGTGTCTTGCAGCGACCTATGGGTATCTTAGCCCATTCTTCATGGGCAAAAGCCTCCAGTTCAGTCACATTCTTAGGCTTGCGCACTGCAACTGCCTTCTTTAGGTCCCACCAGAGGTTCTCAATTGGATTTAAGTCTGGTGATTGCGATGGCCACTCTAGAATGTTCCAGCCTTTCATGTTCAACCATGCTCTAGTGGACTTGGATGTGTGCTTCGGATCATTGTCCTGTTGGAAGGTCCAACGTCTCCCAAGCCGCAGGTTTGTGACTGACTCCATCACATTTTCCTCCAAGATCTCCTGGTACTGAAGTGAATTCATGGTACCCTGCACACGTTGAAGCTTTCCTGTACCATTAGAAGCAAAACAGCCCCAAAGCATAATTGACCCCCCGCCATGCTTCACAGTAAGCAAGGTGTTCTTTTGTTCATAAGCCTGGTTCTTCCTTCTCCAAACATAGCGCTGGTCCATTGTCCCAAACAGTTTCATCTGACCACAGTACACTGTTCCAAAACCTTTGTGGCTTGTCCACATGACTTTTGGCATACTGCAGTCGACTTTTCTTGTTCTTTGGAGTCAGCAAGGGGGTGCGTCTGGGCGTTCTGGCATGGAGGTCTTCGTTATGCAGTGCGCGCCTTATTGTCTAAGCTGAAACTTCAGTGCCCACATCTGACAGGTCTTTTTTCAGTTCCTTAGCAGTCACGCGGGGATTTTTCTCCACATTACGCTTCAGGTAGCGCACAGCAGTCGCGGTCAGGATCTTCTTTCTGCCACGACCAGGTAACGTTTCCACTGTGCCCTTTAACTTGAACTTGCGAATGATACTTCCGATAGTGTCTCTTGGAATATTTAACAACTTCGCAATCTTTTTATATCCATTGCCATTCTTGTGAAGAGCAATAACCTCTTCTCTTGTCTTCTGGGACCATTCTCTTGCCTTCACCATGCTTGGAAACACACCAGTAGATGTCTAGAAGGAGCTGAGTATCACAGTCCTTTTAAATCTGCCTAATTGGTGCTTATCATGCTTGATTGCTGCTCGTTGACATCCACAGATGTTTTCAATACCTGATGGAAAACACTGGAATGAACCTCTGTTCTTAGGAGTGGTAGTCGTAAAGGGGTTGAATAATTGTGTCAATGAAGAAATCACAAAAAGGCCATTTAATACTTTATGACAAAAAAAATTGATGCTATCTTAGTTGCATTTAGTTCTTTAACAAGTCCTTGTAAGATTTCATTATGAACACAATTACAAATGTGCACTGAATTCCATAAAACCCTTCGCAGCATTGGGGGTTGAATAAATTTGATCACAACTGTATGTATAAATATTTAACTTAATTAAGTTTAACGTGCTGGGAAATATTGTATATTTAGTGCAATAGTGCACTTTATCAGTGTCACGTGTGTTTACATTTTTGTTTACGTTTGCACATGGAAAATGGCAATATCATTCATTAATATCTGATTAGAAAGAAAGCGTTGTAGCCCTCCATTTTTTTTGGATGGAAGATTGTGATAAAAAATTGAAATCGTGATTTTATGCAAAAAAATTGTGCTAAATTTTTTTTCCCATATCGCCCACCCCTAGAATATACTTTATTAATCTTGGAGGAAATTAGGGTCTCAGCAGCAACAGTGATGGGTATATACACAGTAGAAAGATTCACACAGTATAAAATATAATATGTAGAATGTAATAGAAAGTATAATAGAAAAATAAATAAGTGTAACCATAACTGAGCAACCAGATGTAGAAACAGATGAACCAGACACTGGATGAATGATTTTAGGTACAGTATATACAGACTATGGATTAAGATTAAGATATTAAGTAGTCATTAAATATAAATGCTAGAGTGGTAAAGTGGCAGAGTACAATAATACAGCAGGTATATAATGTGACAGTAGTTATTGCACTTAGAGCTGGACTGTTGCTGCCATGTAGCCCTGCATGCACATTGATGTACACACATGTAAGTCCAGTTTTAGGTTCTTCTGATGTAGGTTAATAGTGCACTAGAGTTCTGAAGTGTGAGAATAAACACAAGAGCTCAAATAAACACAAGCAGCAGTGATGTGGAGAAGAGTGAACAAAGCCGTCTGCACGAAGGACGCCATCTTGGAGATGAGAGTGGAGGAACCTTCACTACAGTTCCCAGCATCTCTAGCTGCTCCATGCAGACTGATCTGGAAATACATCTCTCTCTCTCTCTCTCTCTCTCTCTCTCTCTCTCTCTCTCTCTCTCCTTTCTTCAGCTTGTCTGGTTGTCTGGTCACAGTGGAAGGTTGTTTTTCTCTGGCTTCAGCTCTGAGCTCAAACCCCTCACACCTGAAAGAACTGGATCTGACCTACAACCACCCAGGAGCGTCAGGAGTGAAGCTGCTCTCTGCTAGACTGGAGGATCAAAACTGCAGTCTGGACACACTCAGGTAACATTATAGTGTGTGTTTGTGTGTGTGTGTGTGTGTGTGAGAGAGAGGAGTGTTTCAGTCTTCAGTCAGTGTGGTTAGGGTGTGTGCGTGTGTGTGTGTGTGTGTGTGAGGAGTGTTTCAGTCAGTGTGGTTGGTGTGTGTGTGAGGAGTGTTTCACTCAGTGTTGTTGGGGTGTGTGTGTGTGTGTGAGGAGTGTTTCAGTCAGTGTGGTTGGTGTGTGTGTGTGAGGAGTGTTTCACTCAGTGTGGTTGGGGTGTGTGTGTGTGTGTGGAGTGTTTCAGTCAGTGTGGTTGGGGTGTGTGTGTGTGTGTGAGGAGTGTTTCAGTCAGTGTGGTTAGGGTGTGTGTGTGTGTGTGTGTGTTTGTGTGTGTGTGTGTGTGTGTGAGGAGTGTTTCAGTCAGTGTGGTTGGGGTGTGTGTGTGTGAGGAGTGTTTCAGTCAGTGTGGTTGGTGTGTGTGTGTGAGGAGTGTTTCAGTCAGTGTGGTTGGGGCAGTCCCACCAGGATTTTGCGGGCCTTTTTTGTGATTGTTGCGGGCTAAAATGTTTGATGTTGCGGGTGTTTTAAAAAAAAATTGCAATGGAAGTTGCGGTGTGTTTTTGCTTTTTTGTGAGTACATTACAATAGGGAGTAAATGTTGTATGGTTTCCTCTATTTAGTAGTCCATTTTAATTATCTATATACCTATTTATTCAGGGTTGCCAACTTTTCAAGATCGCTTGAAGTGAGATTTGAACCTGGAGGGGGTGGCGAACATTAATTGTTGACGGGGGGCGGGGTTAGCGAACGTAAGTTGTTACCGGGCGGCCTGTAAAATGGACACAAATTAAGTGTTATATCGAGATCGATCGCCAGTGGTTGGCGCCAGAGCGAACTAGTAACTCATAGATATGGATCAGAGATAAATAAACTTTATCTCTGACTTTAAACTTTATCTCAGTTTAAAAAGTTTAAACTTATAAACTTTATCTCAGACCCTCGCCGCTTGCGTGCGCTGCAGTGACTTCGCGGGCTACCGTTGCATTGTGGGGAATGTAGTGTTTGTGCGTGGAAAACACCATCGGGTGGCTGTGGCCTGCGGGCCGGTTCTAATAGTAATTAAATATCATCCAGGGGGTCATAGATAATCAATTCGCGGGTCGGATCTGGACAGTACGTTTATCCCCGCTTTCATGTAGTGTACCGGGATACTGCTTTTCCCGATCTTTTTGCCGTTATTTTTGTCGCTCATGCTGCTTTCTGTCTGCTCCTCTTGAACGTATATACGGAGGTAAGGCGGGAGTTTGTCGACGTCACATCAAGACGACATCAGTGATTGGTCAAATTTGCGGGAAAGTTGCGGTGATTGGCTGAAGTTGCAACACCGCCCTGAATTCGCGGGGTTTGCTTGAAGTTGCGTTGAAGTTGCAAATCGAAACATCGCGACTTTCTGGAGGGTCTGTTGGGGTGTGTGTGTGTGTGTGGAGTGTTTCAGTCAGTGTGGTTGGTGTGTCTGTGTTGAGTGCTGAGCTGTAATCAGTGAACAGTGATCATAACTGTCCTCGTCCTCCAGATGTGTGAGGGTCGTGTGGATGGCAGTGATGACAGTGTCACTGGACCAGTTCTGATGGTCTGTAAACTGGTGTTGGTATAAAGTGCTGGTTCTGATGGTGTGTAAACTGCTGTTGAGAAAGGGAGAGAGAGAAAGACATGGAGAGAAATGAAAGAAGCATAGATGGAGAAGGGGGAATAGAGATTGAGTGAGGGAGAGAATGGAATAGGTAAGGAGAAAGAATGAGGGAGAGATGGAGAAAGAGAGGTAGAACAAGAAGGAGGGAGAGTAAGAGAGGGAATGAGTGACAGAGGTAGTGAAGGGGAGACAGAGAAGGAGGGAGAAAGATAGAGAGAAGAAGGGAAAGAGGGAGAGAAAGGGAAATAGAATAAGAGAGGTGGAGAAAAGGAAAATGGAGAGATGGAGAGGGAGGGAGAAAAAGGGAGTAAGAGAAAGAACAAGAGAGAGAAGGAAAGAGAAGGAGGGAGAGAAAGAGATCAAGAGAAATGGAGAGACAGAGAAAAGGAGAGAGAGAATAAGAGAGAGGGAGAGATGGAAAGAGGGAGAAAGAGAATGAAAATTTTTATTTTTTTGTTTGTGTGTGTGTGGTTGTGTTTTAGGGTGGATCATACAGGGATGATGAGAATCAAACCAGGACTAAGAAAATGTGAGTTCACTGTTTCAATATAATGTACACACAAAGACACCCACCAGCACACACACACATATATATACACATACATACACACACTCTCTCACACACGGTATTAACAACTGTTTGGTGAGCTCAAACTATATCGGAGTTGTTGTGAGGCTCCAAGAGCAACAGGCTACACAGCAAGCGTGATGGAGTACACCAACTGAGCCAACTGAGGTCAATGACGGTATTGCTGGTCTGCCTCCTCTCCCGTCACGCATCACAGTCATGACATTTATAGGGTCACGCCCATCACCTATAGAGGGCGCACACTCACAAAAACCAATAAGACAAATACATGCAAAGCATCAATTATGGCTCATAC
Organism: Brachyhypopomus gauderio; assembly: GCF_052324685.1. Classification (NCBI taxonomy): domain Eukaryota; kingdom Metazoa; phylum Chordata; class Actinopteri; order Gymnotiformes; family Hypopomidae; genus Brachyhypopomus; species Brachyhypopomus gauderio. The sequence continues at coordinate 651,456 of NW_027506893.1, forward strand.
ACACCAGCCCTTTAATTTATCTTGTGTCAATTAATTTCACATGTATAAAAGGAGTCAAAATGGTCAACTAAGTCAATAAACACTTGACTTAGTACAATTAGTACAGTTAGTACAATTTTCTGCATGAAAGGTATGTTAAATGTATGATGTATGTTACTTTCATTTCTAACGTAATCAGAGATGTATAGTAACGAAGTAGAACTACTTCACTACTGTACTTATGTACAAAATGTATCCGTTTACTGGAGTATAATTTTTTTCTCCTACTTCCACTTTTACTTCACTACAAATTTTCCATTAGTTTAATACTTTTACTCCGATAAATTTTTTTCGTGCTCTATAGTTACTCGTTACAATTATAAACATGTTAGCTGGCGCTGTCACAGGGTCAAGCAAGCAGGCTATGGAACAATAAAGTGGTCAAAATTAGTCTCAAACTAAATGCGTTTGATTTGTAAAGCGGCGGAGGTTTGTACGCCGCAAAATATGCTGCAAAAAGCAACAAAAACGCTGTATTTTACAGCGTTATATTTCAGTACGCCGTAAAATACGGAGTTTTTGTTGCTTTTTGCAGAGTATTTTGCTGCATATTTTGCTGCGTATTTTGCGGCGTAAAAGCCTCCAAATCGCAGCTTTTTTCTCCGTTTTACAAATCAAAAGCATTTAGTTTGAGACTAATTTTGACCACTTTAGCATTCCATAGCAGGCATGAGAAAACTGCGCATTCTCCGATCGCGTCCCGCCTTCACTCTGCTGCTGTCTTCACTGAACACTTGAGCTTCGTAATCTAGGTTCACTTGATGCATCGTGACGTGCGGCAAAAATGACTCAATCGCAGTGGCTCCGCCCATGCGTGAGGGTCCCACGCGTGGTTGCGCAACTCTCGCTAACTTCTTCGTCACACCTATGACGTAGTGCACAGGTGTCAAACTCAAGGTCCGCGGATGTGGCCCACAGCATAGTTTTATGTGGCCCGTGAGAGCTTAAAAAGCCAAATTGTCCAAAAAAAAGAAGTAAAAGTGAGCAAAAACTACATTTCCCACAATTATGTTACCCGCGAACTGACGGCATCTCGACACTGCAGTGTTTCCATATCGATGCGATTTTCCCAATAAGTGTCATTGAGGAAATATAAATAATGATCCCAAAATGATCAGGAAGAGAAACATCGATGCAGCGAATATATGTTTATGCTTCAAGGAGAAAAACGGGTATGAAGCGGTGGCGGTTGTCAAAGAGTACAATATACGTCGGCATTTTGCGACCAAACACGGAGCTAAGTATGCCAAAATTAGCCATCATGAAAAACAACAAATTGTCAAAGAATTAAAAAGCAAACTGCAATCGCAACAGAATGTGTTCACCACAAACGAAATGGCAGTAAAAGCTGCTTTGTTGTGGCTGAATAAATCGCCGCGCTTAAGTCTTTTTCAGAGGGAGCATTTTTGAAGTACAATCACTATTTTCAGTTATTTGATATTTCAAGTTTTGAACAAAGTAAATGTGATATATTTGATCAATTTTTCTTTATTCACTTGGATAGTTTGATCGTTGATTGATGGAGTAATGTGGGTTTCATGACCTAACAAATTTAAAGGATTATAATAACAGCAACAAGCAAATATTTTTTTTACATTTACGCAAATATATCTGTAATATTTGTAACTTGAATAAGTAATAAATTCAGAGGTATTTACCATTGAGAAGTAGGTACATTTATAAGTTACATATGGCCCTCCGTGGGTAACGATTATGCTGATGTGGCCCGCAATGAAAATGAGTTTGACACCCCTGACATAGTGGGACATAGGTTATCTGTTTTTTGTGTACAAAGTGTTAAGGCCACTTTTAAAAATTGCTATTAATTTAAATTACATACAGAACACTTGTATCTGTGGTCTTTGACAACTTTGATTTGTAAGTGATTTGATAATCTTACAATTATCAAATCTTATAATTTGATTTTGATATTCTTAAAATTTGATAATCAAACTTTGACTGTTTTAATAAATTCAAAACACTTTCAGTACTTGAGTAATAAATTTTAGAATAAACTACTTGCAATACTTAAGTACAAAAAATTCTGAATACTTTGCTGTACTTCCACCTAAGTAAAGTTTTTAACACTAGCTGTCCAGCATTTTAATTCCAAACTTTTTGTACCTGGCCTCCACCAGAGGTCTGCACTCCCGCGGTAATCCCGTGGGTCCCGCAGGACCCGTCAGAATATCTTGCGGCGCGGGACAGAATTTAATTGTTACTGGTGGGAGCGGGAGTTTAATTAGTCCAGGCGATGCGGGAGCGGGACCGCATATACATGTAGAAAAATCCCGCAAATTAATAAATAGTCTAGAAAATTATAATAACAACGCAATGATTTCCATGCATAAGGAACAGGACGAAAACAACTAATCATTCAGTAAGCAATAAACTAATTCAAAATATTGGCTAAGCAACTGATCACGTGAACATGAAGTGTGCGTCAGTGTTGCCAACTTAGCGACTTTGTCGCTATATTTAGCGACTTTTCAGACCCTCTAGTGACTTTTTGTAGTAAAAAGCGACTAGCGACAAATCTAGCGACTTTTTGTGGTGTTATTGGAGACTTTTGGAGACTCTGAACAAACACGCTCTTTAGTTGCTGTCCTCTGGGCCGTGAGCCCCACAACACTCAGTGCAGTCTCACACTCAGAGCAGACCCTCACCGCTCCACGTCCACACTGCAAATGAACTGAGCATGCCCAAAGCTGAGACACGAAAAGAAATCACTGCATTTAACTCACACAGTCTCAGTCATTCTTCACCTCATTCACCACGTAACCGGTCACTTGACTCGTCCACAGTGCATCTCTGTGAAAGCTAAACATCTAGTTTAAACATTTAGCTAACTCTCCACAGTATGTGTGTCTCTGTGAAAAGCTTAACATCTAGCTAACTTGCTCATCATGTCTCACTCTAAACTCTATTCTTAAAAATACAGGAAAGAGTGGGAATCAAATCCTGAATTTAAAGGCTGGCTGAAGCCATGTATTGGAGATAATACACGGGCTTACTGCCTGTATTGTAAGGTTGATTTCTATGCCAACTAGTTCCTGCTAACTGCTACTCATATACTAACATTTAACAACACAGCAAAAATACTATTTATGTAATTTACGTAAAAATTATTTATACAAAGCATTAAAGTCATGTAGTTCTTTTGAGAAGTGACTGCCTATTTCAAAGGCAACAGATGTTGTTCATTTGTAGTTCTAATATATTTAGGGTGTTTTTTACTCATTTTCTTCTGTCCCAACGTTATTCCTTTACAGCTTCAAAAATGTATTATGCAAATAAGGTGATGACGTCATTTAGCGACTTCTAGCGACTTTTAGGACAACCAATAGCGACTTTCCTTACTGAGGAGTTGGCAAAAGTAGTGCGTCATTTTGATACAGAAATGGCAGAGACTGTGTAGACCACATATGTCAAAGTCAAGGCCCGCGGGCCAGATCCGGCCCGCGAATTGATTATCTATGGCCCCCTGGATGATATTTAATTACTATTAGAACCGGTCCGCAGGCCACAGCCGCCCGATGGTGTTTTGCACGCACAAACACTACATTCCCAACAATGCAACGGTAGCCCGCGAAGTCACTGCAGCGCACACAAGCGGCGAGGGTCTGCGCAGCGAAAATGACGTAATCGCAGTGGCTCCGCCCGTGCGCGAGGGCGTCGCACGCCGTCGATTCGCAAGGTCGTGCACCTCTCGAATTTTGTAACTGCGCGCACCAGTTAAACTTAATTAAGTTCAATATTTATACATATAGTCGAAATGATTCGAAATAATTCGCTTTTTTATTCACATTATTTAATGGTGGTTTATTTTCAAAACGCCCAATCTTAACGTCTTCACGTTCATGTTTCGTCCTGGAATTACAAGAGGCTCGTATTTGTTAACGTACAAGACAACTGTTCAGTCAGACAGATATTTGTTGTGAAATGAAGCAGTTACAATTTCAAGCATTTTCAAGTACTTTAGCCTAAATTCCAGCACTTTTCAAACCTTTATTACTTTATTCATTTAATGTACAGGACATGTTTTCTTTGAAGGAAGTTTGTTTTTATCTGTTTGCTTGTTGAAAAATGTTTTTACTTGAAATTACTGACAGATCCATAAGAAAATATTGCTTTATTCATTTAAACATTAAATAATATACACTGTGTTAAGTCTTGGTTCAATAGGCTATGTTCAATCATTTCAATATGTTTTAATAAACATTGAACCAGTCCGGCCCTCGGCTTGTAGCAAATTTGGTTTTTTGGCCCTCGGTGTATTTGACTTTGACATCCCTGGTGTAGACGGTCAACCAGTTTCAGCTGTGTAAAATTCAATTAAAACAGGCGAATACACCACAATTAAGCCAACTACAGGAAAGTCTGATGTATGGAAGTCATATTCCATTGTAATTAATGGAGATGGAAATCGTCTACCATTTGCTTGTTGTGATAGATGTCAGAAAGTGTTGGTGTACGTCACCTGACGGCATGTGTTTGGACTGTGGTGGTAAGAAATGGGACAGCACGATCCATCGCTATATTGCTGTTTTAATAAATACATAAGAAAATTTCAAGTACTAAAACTAATTAATTCAATTCATATTAGGATTGCGGGCGGGGGAGACAGAAACGTGTATGTAGCGGGCGGGTGCGGGATTAAAACAAGCAATTTTTTGGCCGGTTCGGGCGGGAGCGGGACTAAAACAAGCAGGAGCGGGCGGGAGCGGGATTAAAACAAGCAGGAGCGGGCGGGAGTGGGACTAAAACAAGGGATTTATTGGCGGGAGCGGACGGGAGCGGGATTAAAAAAACAGTTCCGCGCAGACCTCTAGCCTCCACCAGGGGGCAGTTCTGGGGACATTTGCATTCCATTAGGCCACCCTTTGTTATGTACATGCAGCCACTTGTAGGTAGACGGGTGGGGGGGGGGGGGGGTGATGGTGTGGACCATCAGTTCATTGTTCTGCTGGATGTGTTCACTGACTCAGATAGAGAAGGAAAAAACTCTGGCATCCCCTTGGGGAGATTGTCTGTGTGGGTACATATATTAGTAAATTTATGTTGGGATGAAGGTGTGTGGGTGTATGTGTGTAAGGGTGTATGTGTGTGTGGGTGTATGTGTGTAAGGGTGTATGTGTGTGTGGGTGTATATGTGTTTGGGTGAATATGGATGTCCAATGTAGCAGCAGTTGTTGAACCGTTGCAGTGGTCATTTGAGCTGTGTTTTTTTCTGCCCTTCCCTTTTTTATAAATAATAATAATAATAATAGTCTTTATTTGTATAGCACCTTTCATACATACATGCAACTCAAAGTGCTAAAAACTACTGAAAATAAGGTAAAGAAATTACTTTCTCTCCCCCTCATTTCTGTCCTGTCCTGTATGGTGGAGACTGGGGAACAGGCTGAACAGGTTACTCTGCAGTGGGGCACCACATTTTAGGCTGTTATAGTTGATTGTGTAAGGCACCTCTTCCTGTACTCTTTACTGTATTTTAGACATTGAGGGCTTTTGAGGGGACGGTGTGGATGAACACTGACCAGTGGCTGACCATGAACATTAAACACTGCCCCTCTTTTCTCTCCTCCTCTTTTCTCTGTATGGCCCACCTAACCCCAATTATTTTTATTACTATTGTACTGTATTTTACAGAAATATTTTCTTTTGATTCTTACATAAAAATAAAGTTGTCCTCCAAAGATGGGGTGGGGGGCAAAAAAAAAAGAGTAGTGACTCTGAAATCTCTTCTGGTAAGATTGTTGTTGTGTTTTTGGAAGAGACACACTGTAAAAAGTACCATCTTGATAAGTTAAAGTTGCTCAAGATTATTATTCTATTTCAAGTAGCTGAGGGTTTTTTGTATAAATTTGTGTAAAAATATCTTTACCTATTGGCAGTTTTTCAAAAAACAAAAACTACTGAAAATAAGGTTAAAAAAATCTGTGCCATTTTGATGCCACTTATATGCCACTATAATTCAAATATTATGTTTGTGACTTCTGACTTCTTCTGACTTTGTGACTTCTTGCAAGAGAGCTTGCAGTCTCTTGTGGCAGGCAGCCAAAGGTGTGTATTGAAGCATCCACCACCCACACCTGAGACACGCCTAATTTACACAACACTGGAGGTAAGGAGGGCTCATCACACCTGCCAACCACTGCCTTTTGGAAATGCTGTGGTACATGGCAGGGATGACTGCTTTTTGGCAAAGGTTCGGCCACTCCAGTGCTAAAAAACATTTCAGCTTCTACTCAAGTCACTTTTTTGATAGAGTACTTATACTTTTACTCAAGTATGGGTCTCTAATACTTTATTCATGTCTGAATGTAATCAGTAGACACTGGTCACTCCTCAGTCTAGAGAATTCCACATAGATTGGTAATGGGTCTCTCAAGGACTGTCGTCTTTGCTTAATGGACTGGACTAGCCCCTTGCTATCAGGCTTGGTCTCCAGCACGCTGCCTAATGGCCAGGACCCTCGAGGAGCAGTGGGGTCCACCAGTAGAACAATGTCTCCAAATGTTAGATTCTTCTTTATTGTTGTCCATTTCTGACTTTCTTGCAGTAACAAGGGATTACTTTGGTCCATCTGTGCCAGAACAGATCGGCTATATACAGCACCTGTTTCCAGCGGCGTCTGGCATAGAGGTCAGACTTCAAGATGGTTCCTGGAGGCAGGATGGGCATAGATTTGAGCAGGAGGATGTGCTTAGGGGTCAGCGGTTCCAGGTCATGTGGGTCTGAGGACACTGTTGAGAGGGGACGGCTATTAATAATTGCCTCTGCCTCACAAAACATGGTCTGAAGACCTTCATCATTAATGGACTGCTGACAGAGTATGGAGTTCAGCACTTGCAGGACAGAGCAAATGAGCCGTTTCCAGACTCCGCCATGGTAGGATGCAGCTGATGGGTTGAAACTCCATTCAATTCCATCAGGAAGCAGAGCATATTGGATTTTTTCCTCATTTAGTGACATCGGGGCCCTTTTTGGCTCCGCATGAGCTGCTACCAGGTTCGTCCCATTGTTGGACCTGATGTGCTTCACCTGACCTCTCCTGCACACAAATCTCCTCAATGCATGAATGCATGAGTCAGTGTCCAATGAATAAGCAACTTCCAGTATTGCTCTACTAGACATATAGGTGAAAAGAACTCCATACCTTTTGACTGGACTTCTTCCTTGTCTTACCTCAATAGGACCAACATAGTCCATTCCCACATTAGTAAAGGGAGGAAGGTCAGGCAGGATTCTCTTTAGCGGCAAATCTGCAATCTTTTGTTCATCAACTTTACCCTTCAGATGTCATCACGCGGTGCATCCTGGAAGCACCTTTCTTGCTACCTTTTATACCTTTCCTGGAGTTTTTGAGAGCATGTGGTTTCTTTCACTATGTCCACTGTGCTCATGAATGTGTCTTAACAGAAGGACCAAAATGTGTGACTCTTTGGGCATTACAGGGTATTTGGCTTCCGCAGGCATTGCAGATTTGTGCAATCGGCCACCTATTCTCATAACACCTTCGTCCAACACAGGATCTAGCCGGCAGAGATTGCTGCTCCTATGCAGCCTATATGGAGTTGACTCCAGTGATGCAATTTCTGCAGGGAATGCCTGGCGTTGGATATGATGGCCTGTTCTGCTTCTGCAAGGTCCTTCACTGTGAGAAGCTGACCATCAGTGGAGGCCCTAAAATCCTCAAACTTGGTACCCATCTTCCCCCAAGTAGAAAGTGTAATTTGAGATGAGAGAAGCTCCTTTCTTCCTTTCACCCTCAACATAAAAGCACTTTCAATCTCAGGTACCATGCCACTGCCTTCAGAATAAGCTGATCCATGGGTGTTTCAGTCTTCACCACAGCAGTGTTCCTCCTTACCTCTGGGTCATCCTGAAACACAGAGCCCCATACTTCAATGGCTGGCCAACTTTCCTCCAACGTCCAAAGGAATTCAGGGGCATAAATCCACCTCCTCTGTTCAAATAATTTATTTGCAGTTAGTCCTCTTGAGCAGTCATCAGCAGGATTGTCTTTGCTGCTCACATATCTCCATTGAGACAGATGCGTGTTCTCTCAGATCAATGAGACCCTATTTTCAACAGAGGCCTAAAATCTTGCAGTCATTTGCAATGTATTTCAACACTGTTTGGCTGTCAGTCCAGAAAATCGAGGGCTTAAAGTTGAGGTGCAGTTCTCTCCTCAACAACTTATCTGCCTTTACCAACAGTGCTGCATCAGTCAGCTCTAATCTGGGGACTGTGATAGCCTTTAGTGGAAGGACTCTGGACTTTCCAAGGACAAAAGTGATGTGCACCACATCCTGCTCATTCACCTGTCTTATGTAGCTGACAGAGCCATAGCCACTCTCACTGGCGTCAGCAAAGTGATGCAGTTCGGCACATCTAGTCACTCCATAGCCCTGGGGTTTCAGACAACGTGGCACACTGAAATTCTTAGTTTTCTCCAGGCTGCTGGTCCAGTCCATCCACCAATCAAGCACAGGTTGTGCTTGGTTCATCCCATCTAAAGCCCCTCTTGCAGAGCTCCTGTAGCAACTGCTTAGCTGGACGAATGAGAGGAGCAAGAAAACCAAAAGGATTAAAGATAGAACTGACAACAGACAATATGCCTCTGTTGGTAAGTGGCTTTTGACCTAAAGTGAAGTTAAACTGAAAATTCCACTCAACACTGCAGTCCCTGTGCTCTTTCAACAGGCAAATTGTCTGTGTCCAGGTCCAACGACTTAGTTCGTTTTGCCCTGTACTCTGTAGGAATGGATGCAAGAACAGCCCTGCTATAGCTGACCCACTGAGTAAGTTGAAATCCACCTTTACTGCACAATGCAGTGAGATCTTTTACCAGCTGGATGGCCTCAGATTCCTTGGCTACAGACTTCACACAATCATCCACATAAAAGTTACACCGGATGAATGGGTCGTTAATGAAGGAAATGTAGAAGGAATGGTGGTAGGGATGGTAGAGGGGAAACTACGAGACCATGCATCATCAATGGCCCTAGAATACCTGGCAGACCTGGTATCCAGGCCCAGATCAAGCAGGGGAAATTGCACATGAACACTTTGGGTCTAACTGCTGGAATAGTGAGCTGTGAGCTGCACAGCATTTCAGCGAATGAAGCATGCGTAGCAGATAAAGTGTCAACTTTGGAGGCTTCAGCACCTAACCAAGATACCGGCATTGATAATGGATCAAAGTTTTCAGTAGTAGCCAAATTAAACGCAGCCTCATTTAAAATTTTTTTGTGAAAGTGGATACTTTGGAGCATGTTGCTGGGTAAAGAATCAGTGTTTATTTTACATACAATCAAAGAGATTTGGGCTGGTCAGTCTCTCACATTCAGCAGGGAAATGAATCCACTCTGGGTGTCATACAAAAGAAATGCTTTTGGGCTGTCTCCACTACATAACGCATCTCAGTCATCAAATTTATAGGGTCGCGCCCATCACCTTTAGAGGACCCACACTCACAAAAACCAATAAGACAAATATATGCAAAGCATAATTTATGGATCCTACACAGTAATTGTGTTGTGTGTTCTCTCGTCTAATGTCTGTTCTTGTGTGCAGATGCGTGTGAGTTCACACTGGACCCAAACACAGCACACACAAAACTCTCTCTGTCTGAGGGAAACAGGAAGGCGACGTGTGTGTGGGAGCAGCAGTCGTATCGTGATCATCCAGACAGATTTGAGTCCTATGAACAGGTGCTGAGTAGAGAGAGTGTGTGTGGAGAGAGTGTGTGTGGACGCTGTTACTGGGAGGCTGAGTGGAGTGGAGATGTTTTTATAGCAGTGACATATAAAGGAATCAGCAGGAAAGGAGGCAGTGATGACTGTAGGTTTGGATGGAATACAAAGTCCTGGAGTCTTTACCACTATAACAACAGATACACTGTCTGGCACAATAAGAAGGCAACTGTCATCTCTGCCCCCTCCATCTCCAACAGAGTAGGAGTGTATGTGGACTGGCCCGCCGGCATTCTGTCCTTCTACAGCGTCTCCTCTGACCCACACACACTCACACACTTATACACATTCAACTCCACATTCAGTCAGCCCCTCTATGCAGGGTTTGAGCCTTGGAAGTTTGTGTGTGTGTGTAAACTAGAATAACCTTCTGTGTCCTGCAGGAACACCTGGGTCTCCGTGGTAACACTCCTCTACACACACAACTGGACATTACCAGTCTCTTACTGGTGATCATAAAAGATAAAAACAGAACACACATATAACCGCTCACCTGCAATAATCATTTATTATTTAATCACATCTCAGCAGGATCTGTCCGTACAAATGAAGCTAGTTAGCCAAACTAGCTTCAACGTAAAATGCGATCTTAAATTAATGCCCGTTTAATCCTAATCCCATACATTCATATATTTAACCATTTAGAGATTCATTAATGACCCAATCTTAAATGAAATCATTACAATACTCATTTATCTTCACATGAGCGGGGAGGAGTTTCTACTTGTGACAATGAACAAACTTTTCTGCCCCAAGTATCCCATAATCCCTTGCGGGCTGCAGTGCTGACATCAGATTAGTGGCGACGACTTATTTTAGCAGAAATTTCACAATTTATTCTACATCATTACACACACACTTTTCTCTCTTTCTTTGTCATGCCCTTCTGTCTCTATCACACACAAACATGTTTTTGGTCCTCCAGACAGTCTATAACACTTAAAATTTCTTTAGAATTCATTTACTTATTTTCTTAGTATCTTTCAGTTCTTTCTCTTCCCCTTTCTCTCTCTCCCTCGCTCTCCCAGAGTGTTAGGTTTGACAATTATGGTTGTGAAATGTATTGATCTTCTGTTTAAGACAGTGTGTCCTGATCACCATCAGCTGACACCACCAGTCTCTTCTCTTAAGAGTGATGTATTTGTGTTTATCTGACACCCTCAGTCTCTTCTCTTAAGAGTGATGATGTTTTTGTGTTTATCTGACACCATCAGTCTCTTCTCTTAAGAGTGATGATGTATTTGTGTTTAACTGACACCCTCAATCTCTTCTCTTAAGAGTGATGATGTATTTGTGTTTATCTGATACTCTTTATAAACAATAAATCTTTGGATTGTGTTGTGTGTGGTTTGGGTTGTTCATTCTGTGTGTCTAATTTGTAGTGATACACATGTAGACGCTGTACACAGTAAAGATGTTTCATGTAAGATCATATGAATAACCCAGTACAGTACTGAATGTTATACAGTGTATTATAGAGTATTAAATAATAATCACACAGTACAGTACTGAGTATTATACAGTGTATTATAGAGTATTAAATATAATCACACAGTACAGTACTGAGTATTATACAGTGTATTATAGAGTATTAAATATAATCACACAGTATAGTACTGAATATTATACAGTGTATTATAGAGTATTAAATATGACCCCAAATAGTACAGTACTGAGTATTATACAGTGTATTATAGGGTATTAAATATGATCACAGTACAGTACTGAGTATTATACAGTGTATTATAGAGTATTAAATATGATCACAGTGCAGTACTGAGTATTATACAGTGTATTAAATATGATCACACAGAGGGTTTAAGGGGTCTTTCTGTCTTCAGTGAGGTTTAATCAAACAGGAACAGAACAGTTTAATAAATCTACATGGTGTGAGACTAACAGTTAAAACAGTTAAAAACACAAACTGACAAACTTGATGCTACTTAGACGTGTGATGATACTGCAGACCAGTGAAACTTTCATTTTCAAACATCTGATTATTCAGTACAACATCTGCGTTACATCTGGCTGTTGTCTGTAAAATGGATTTTAAGGTTCTGTGCTTTTAATGACATTGGGATGGACTTCAAAAACACATAATTTTGGGATGGACCTCAAAAACACACATAATTTTAAATGAAAGTCTAAAATTGTCAAACAAATACAAACATATTGTCAGGAACAGCACATGATCGTCATGTGATGCGGTTCACCTATGATGCCATGCCACATACCAAGCGTTTTCTCTTTGTCTCTGCTTTCCCATGTACCGACCTCTGCTCTCCTCCTAGACCTCGTTCCCTGCCTAGTCCCTCTGTACCTCCTGGCTTCTGTCTTATCGGCGTGACCCTGGACTGTCCTGACCACGATTACTACACTCCTACACTGTTTGATAGCTCTGTAATCATTGTTTCAATAAAAGCGGCTATTATCCGCACATGGATCCTTGTCTGCCTGATTAGTACGTTACATAATACTTCGCCCATTACAATGAATCCAGCGGACGTACCTGCACTCCTGGCTCAGCAAGGAACCACCATAGCCGGACTCCAGGGAGAGGTTTGATGGCTCGTCATGGCTATGAATATCCAAGCTGCACAGTTACGGACGGCTCAACAACAGGTGACCCAACACCAGGCCATACAGTTAGTTCAACAACAGGCTGCTGTAGCCCTTCAGAAAGGGTTTATCTGTCCCTCCACGTCACCCGTGGCCGCGGGGTTCTTCTTTGTAGAGAAAAAGGACGGAGGGCTGCGTCCCTGTATAGACTACCGCTCTTTAAACTCGGTCACCTCCAAGTTCGTTTATCCCCTTCCTTTCATCTACGCATCACAAGAGCGCCTCAGAGAAGCGCGTATATTCACCAAGCTGGACTTGCGGAGTGCATATAACCTGATTTGTATTCGTGAGGGGGATGAATGGAAGACTGCGTTTGTGACTGCCTGAGGCCACTATGAGTACCTCGTAATGCCGTATGGGCTAGCCAACAGCCCGTCTGTCTTCCAGGCATTCATGGATGACATATTTCGTGACTTGATAGGGAAGTTTGTCATAGTTTATATAGACGACATCCTGATATATTCCACCTCCGCAGACCATGTCCATCACGTCACTGCAGTACTGGCCCGCCTGCGGCAACATCGCCTCTATGCCAAAGCGGAGAAGTGCGAGTTTCATTGGACTTCCGTGACCTTCCTCGGTTGCACTTTATCCCCTGGGCAGATCTCTATGAACCTGGACAAGGTGTCGGCTGTCACGCAATGGCCCATGCCCCGAACGAGAAAGGAACTGCAGCGTTTCATAGGATTTGCCAACTTTTATCGTCGCTTCATCAGGGGTTTTGGTTCGCTGGCCACTCCACTCATCAACCTCCTTCAGGTTGGGCAGTGTTGGGGCTTTAAACTTCTACCTACCACTATAGCCCAGCGTGTTCGTTTGATGGGAAAGAGATAGCAGGAACAACCATACCAAAATTATAGCAATAACAAAAAGGCCTTTATTAAAACAGAGATATCTCTGGGGATCTCACACATTCTAACATTTACATCAGAGAGATTCAACAAGTGTTGGTACATGCAGTCTTTATATACTATATACTTAAATACTACATATTTATATATATGTTGTAATTCACCTTTATGAGTCTAACACATCTTCTTCAGGCCTCTTACAGCGGTCCTCCACTTCCCGTAGACCAAATCATCTTCCCTTTGAACTGCCTTTGAACTGTTACACAGCATGACTTGCAAGGCCCTTCTTAGGGTTCACAGCTTAAACACATCTAATGCAGTAGTTATAATTACTATATTATGTTTAATGGTAAGCAAAATATATTGTTACTAATACTATTGCTAAGCAAAAACCCATTATCTCAACAGCAGCATCTGCGGCTGGACTGGATGCCTGAGGCTGATCGGGCGTTTTCGTTGGTTAAAGGGGCGTTCACCTCGGCGCCTGTTCTGCATCTCCCTGATCCCCAAGTCCCTTTTGTAGTGCCGCACCGATTACCAAGCCACCTGAGCCACTGCAACTCGACGGTCGCCCTGCTTACCTCATTCAGGACATACTGGAGTCCTGTAGGCGTCTAGGCGGGCTTCAGTATCTCATAGAGTGGGAGGGCTATGGTTCCGAGGAGCGGGCGTGGGTCCCCGCGCGGGATGTGTTGGACCCTACTCTCATCGCTGAATTCCACTTCCCTGCTCCCCGGCGTCGTGGCCGCCCCCCGTTTGGCCGATCTGTTGCGGCTGGAGCCGCTCGTCAGAGGGGGGGGGGGGGTACTATCAGGAACAGCACATGATCGCCGTGTGATGCGGTTCACCTGCCACTCATTACCCCCCTCTTCGCAACTATTTAAGTTTCCCCATCACTCTTCCGGGTTGCGAAGTATTGTTGCCATGCCACATACCAAGCGTTTTCTCTGTGTCTCTGCTTTCCCATGTACCGACCTCTGCTCTCCTCCTAGACCTCATTCCCTGCCTAGTCCCTCTGTACCTCCTGGCTTCTGTCTTACCGGCGTGACCCTGGACTGTCCTGACCACGATTACTACACTCCTGCACAGCACACCTTGAACGGAGTGTCTCACCTGTTTGATAGCTCTGTAATCATTGTTTCTGCCAATGCCAATGAGTACCTGCCTCACCTCATCCCTGAATTTTACACCACAGTCCTCGTCCTTTAACTTCCACCACCTGATCTTGGGTTCCGCTCTCACTCTCTCTCACTGCGCGAGTGCACATTAAATAGACAAACCACATTAGCCCCACGTGATTACGAGACGAGTCACAGGTGAGACGGATTATTACAAGACATAACCATAACCACGTAGTTCCACAGACGCAGACGATGCACGTGGACAACGTAAACACACGCCCAAATTGGAGGGGCCGGGGTCCTCAATGTGACAACAGGAATAACATAAAGGACTCATGTATAACATTACCAACTATCCAGGCATTTGGGACTGTACAGGAATTACATAAAGAACTCATGTTTATAAATCTACACCAAGATGGACTTTATTTATCCCTCACATCTTTTCCTTTTTTCTCTCTCGCTTTTTAAATTGTTGTCATGGTGACCGGCGTCGGCCAGAGGAGGATGGGTTCCCCCCATGAGTCTTGGTTCCTCTCATGGTTTCTTCCTCATGCCCTTAGGGAGCTGACGCAATTTGCAGCGCTTCTTGTAAAGCCTGAATTATACTTTCACGAGTGACCATAGCGCGCGACGCCGCCCACCTCCCACAAACCTCCGTGAATGGCGGAGGTGTTTATACTACCTGCGTCTTACTTAAGCCTTCGACCATAGAGAGCGGTCTACAGTCAGAGTTGCCAGGTTCACGGTTTTCACGCCAAATTGGGCTTGTTTGAAAATTCTGGTGTCGCGGGATGCGGTTTTTTGGGCTACTTTTGAGTTGGGCTACCGCAGGAGTTACAAGTCAACACTAAGAATCGATCGTGATCGGTCGCCACTCCCTCCGTCAACAACTTACACTCACCTAGCCCCCCCCCCGTCAACAACTTTGAGATTTGGGCTAGTTTAGGCTTCTGAAGGGGGGGTTTTACACTGACTTTGTTCGGGATATATTTGCAGGACCTGGCAACCCCGTCTACAGTCCACAGCAATCCGTCTCGCCAGTGAATTGGTCAATTTGTCTGATGTGGACTTTGACATTTTGTTTCTTAATTTGAACCCCGACATGTGGTCGAGTGTTGACTGGCGTCACTGTTGGCTTGTACTAGGAATACATTTAGCAGCTAAGTTATCATTACTGACCTGTGCGTTAGCCCCAACATGTTTTGCGTTGAGGTGGTAACAAAGGGTGCAAGTACTCCTGTGATAAGCGAATTCCTTCCTACATAAAGTGTAAATAACACTATTTGCGTTTGTACTTCCATCTGGAAGTTTCTTATATTTAAATTTCCCATCCACCAGCGTAGCCTCTTCAGTCATCTCCATCATGCTCATTTTTTTGTGCGTCCATATAATCTGTATGTCTGGAACTCATGCACTGAGAAACATTCCACGGTGCAAAAGTGTCTCATGCGTTAAATGCGTTAAAATGCGTATTTCCACATTCTAACTTTTCTGCTTTATGGCTCTTACATATCCGACCCCTAATTGGGTATACTGTACGATTACGCAATTATCAATTAACTTAAACTAAGAGCCATCAAATCAAGACTATCAATAAGCTACAAATAAACAATCTTTTTTTCATTTGGCTTCTTGCAATAAGCATAGCTTATGCACAGATCTCTCTAGGATGCTGTTTTTTGCAACTTCACACGGCGCACAGTTCCACTGAAGTCAGGTAGGACTTGTATTATTCTTCCCATTGTCCAAGTGTTGCGTGGAGATGAACTATCGACTACTAGCACTACATCTCTAGGTTCAAAGTTCCATTTCTGGTGTTCCTGGAGGAGGAGGAGGTATTCGCGAGTCCATTTGCACCAGAATAGATCCGCAAGATATTGTACTTGCCTCCAGTGCTTCCTTGTGTATAGATCATGTGGGGTGCCCCAAGGCTCAGTTTTGGGCCCAATCCTTTTCTTATTGTATTTATACCCATTAGGGAATATTTTAAAACGTTACAATAATGTGTCTTATCATCTCTATGCTGATGACATCCAGTTGTACTGCTCTTTTAAAGCTTCAGATTTTTACAAACTGTCTGAACTTAGTAGCTGCCTGTCAGAAATCAAAATGTGGCTAAACAATAATTACCTACAGTTAAATGCAAATAAGACGGAGACTCTTATTCTTGCGCCGGATGATAAAATTCCAGGAATTAGGCAGCACCTGACATTTTTAACTCCTTCAGTTAACTAACTCCTTCAGTCTTAGAAATCTAGGGGTTGTTTTTAACAGTTCTTTATCTTTTGACAGTCACTGTAAAACACTAGTAAAAACTGTTTTTATCATTTAAGAAATATTTCTAAGTTGAGATCTGTTGTGTCTCTGAAGGAACTTGAGATGATTGTTCATGCTTTTATCTCATCCCGTTTGGATTATTGTAACAGTCTTTTTAGTTGTGTTAACAAATCCTGTTTGACACGGTTACAGTCTGTACAAAACGCTGCTGCGAGGCTGATAACTAAGACACACAGAGGAGCACATATAACTCCAGTTCTGGCCTCCCTACACTGGCTCCCTGTGCATTTGAGGAGTCATTTTAAAATTTTGGTTTTAACTTATAGAGCACTCCATGGTCAGGCTCCCAAATATATTCGGGACCTTTTGAATCCTCTTTGCCCATCCAGGTGTTTGAGGTCGTCAACTAAAATGCTGTTGGTGGTTCCGCGTACCCATTTTAAAACCCGGGGGGACCGATCATTTCCGGTGCTGGCCCCGAGGCACTGGAACGCCCTCCCATTATCCTTGCGCTGCTCAGACTCTACTGATCTCTTTAAGAAGCATCTTAAAACGTTTTTATTCAGACAGGCTTTTAATAAATTTTTATTACTCATTGTGTATTTTTATTGTTTTCTTGTATGTAAAGCACTTTGTGATACTATATCTGTGAAAGGTGCTATATAAATAAAGTTTATTATTATTATTATTATCATCCGGGTTGAACATTCCTGGTGGTAGATTAGGATGAGTCTTCATCAAGATCAGGTGGTTGGGGGTCAGAGGATCTAAGTCGTGTGGATCATCTGACATGCTGGTTATGGGTTGGTCATTTATTATGCTTTCAACCTCACAAAGAAGTTTTTGAAGGCTGTTGTCGGAGAGGGGCTGTTCCTTAAGCAGAATGCTAAGAATCCTGCGAACTGAATGGATTTGCCGCTCCCAAAACCCTCCTTGATGTGATGCCGCTGGACTATTGAAAATCCACTTGATGCCTTACCTTTGCATTGTTTTCTCAATTTCTGGTTGGTTCAGGTTTTTCAGTGCCTCTCTCAATTCCTTCTCAGGACCAACACAATTGGTGCCATTGTTGGATCACATTATGCAGACCTGTCCTCTTCCACTTACAAAGCGATGAAGGACATTGATACAGGCACTTGTGTCCAGACTGTCAGCCACCTCAATGTGCACTGCTTTGATGGTGAGGCAGGTGAACATCACACCATACCTTTTGACAGTGCTCCGGCCCCGTTTCACTTCAAATGGGCCGAAGTAATAAATTCCAACATTTGTGAACGGCGGCTTGTCTGGTACAAGACGATCTTCTGGCAGAGGTGCCATTTTCTGTTCACCAACTCGTCCTTGTCGTCTTCTGCAAACCGTGCATTTGGATATAAGTTTCCTGATGGCGGAGGTTGCTTGTGGGATTCAAAACTTCTCTCTCAACTGTGATAACATGTAATTGCGCCCGCAGTGACCGATCTTCAAGATTCAAGATTCAATACTTTATTGCCATGCAACTTGTGCTAGTTGCTAGGGATTTGCTTTAGTGTGCTCATTGACAAGAAACATAAAAACACAGTAAAAGACATAAATAACATATTACACACAAGAGATACATAAATAAATATATATAGAAGATAAAGAGAAAAAATTTTACAACTATATGTCTTAGTCACAGTGGCTTAATTTAAGGTGATAGTGCAGGGTAGGGAGGCTATTTAAGTGCCTGATGGCTCTGCAGTATGTGCTGTTGAGAAAACGTGATGTTTTAGATGTTATGGCTCTCAACCTCCTACCTGATGGGAGGACGCTAAAGAAGGAGTTAGCTGGAAGTGATCGATCAAGAAGTATTTTCAGCCCTTTCCGACAGATGCGTGTGTTTCATAAGTGCTAGAGATGCAGGGAAGTTTGCAGCCAATGATCTTTGAGGCTGTGCGAACTACCCTGTCTATTTGCATCCTCTGCTGGACCGTGGAGTTGCCATACCAGACAGTGATAGAAAAGGTCAGAACACTTTCAATAACTGCATGGTAAAACTGCAAAATCCCCTCACGGGCCACCCCAAACTTCCTCAGCTGATGCAAGAGGAAGAGTCTCTGGTGAGCTTTATTGATGATACAATTAAGATTTTCGTCCCATTTCAGGGAAGATTCTATTGTTGTGCCTAGAATTTTAAAACTATTCACTGATTCCATTTCCACACTGTTTATGTACAGGGGCTGGGATGCCTTCTTTTGTCTGTGGAAGTCTACTACTAGCTCCTTAGTCTTAGCTATATTTACCTCTAGGTTATGGATGTCACACCATTGCATAAGTGCATGTACCAGAAAGGGTGTGTCAAATTTTCCAAGCGTAAGCAACTCTCTCCTCGCGCGCGAGAGCATTTTTGCTTGCGCAAATAGGCAGTTTTCCTCGCGCGATATGATTTTCCGCGCTCGCGATTTTTTAATTGGATTTGACGCTATACCAAGATACTGTACGTTCTAGAGGTGATAATCTCTTCTCTTTATATACTCGTTCCCTTGGTGACATTATGTATGTCATGGAGGTGGGGGTGTCATGATGTAGGTGGAGGTGTCATGATGTAGGTGAATGTGTCATGGCGTGAGATGCTGGGCAACGATCGTCTGTGTGTGTCATGGAGGTGGAGGTGTCATGGAGGTGTCATGGAGGTGGAGGTGTCATGGTTTGGAGATGCTTTGTTACAGCAGGACATGGTCAGCTTATCATAAAATCCACCATGAGTTCTGCCATATTTCCACATGGAAATATCGGGTACATTCTTAAACCAGCAGATTATTGCTTTGAGTGCTTGTTTTTGAACCAGTGATTCTAATGTAAACTGCATTGTCACTGTGGCCTAGACAGTGCTTTCAGGTTAGACTGGAGAGAACTTGTGTTTGCATGTATTTTACATTGGAAATGCAGAGTCAAATTGGGGCAACGCCCCTTTTCCTTCCAAAAGCACAAAGGCCTTCGTCCTTTAATTTGAGTATCAAACCACCTGGCCATCCCACTAGT
The DNA here is from genome assembly GCF_052324685.1 of Brachyhypopomus gauderio. NCBI lineage: Eukaryota > Metazoa > Chordata > Actinopteri > Gymnotiformes > Hypopomidae > Brachyhypopomus > Brachyhypopomus gauderio. The sequence continues at coordinate 671,133 of NW_027506893.1, forward strand.
GGAGCAGCAGGTGCAGGTGATCTGAGCACACGCGCTCCTGGACTTCACTAAAGAAACACAAACATTGGACACTTCTGCAAAAGTGCAGCAGTCAGACAAACGATTCTTTGATCCTTTGACCTTCAACTTGGATCCCTCTGATCACTTTGGGTACGTGTGTCACATCAGCACTGGTTGTTTTGTCTTTTCCTTGACTTTATAATCCAAAGATGTGTGTCTGTCATATTACAGTAAATCTATTCTCAGTCTAATCTGTATAATCTGTAGGATTGACCAGAGGCAGTGGTCGTACCTAGATGTGTTACACCCAGTGTCACATGACTGAAAAGCTTCTGTTATTTTAGACAACTTCAACTTCTTAGTCATTTTTAAATGTCTGTAATGAGTGTAGGATTGAATGTTGTGGTGTGTAGATCCAGCTGTCCTTGTTATTGTTATTATTTAAATGTCTGTAATGAGTGTAAGATTGAATGTTGTGGTGTTTAGATCCAGCTGTCCTTGGGGGTATTTCAAGAAGCAGGTTTAACAAACTCTAAACTTAACCCTGAACTCGGAGTTGTCTTACCCCGATCTGACATACTCAGATTTTTCGGTTCCAAAACGGCGGATCGGAGTTAAAGTAATCAGGGTCGCTCAACTCTGAGTAGGTTGACCCAGACAGAAGCGCGTTCACGCGTAACTATGAAAGGCATTCTTAATGGAACGCAGATAAATAGGATTTATCATGGACTTAAACGCGAAAATCAGCCGACCATCGTATTTCACACCACTGTAGCTTGAAGTATTAATGACTGCGTATGCAGAATATTTAGATATTATTAAACGTAAATGTAATACTGCGGTAGCTGCTAAAGAAAGGCAGTCAGCATGTCAAAAAATTGCCAACAGAGTTAATGCGTGAGTGAAAATGATATTTTTATATTTAGCAGAAGGGTGCGATTATATTATTATTTTCTCCACCTTTATAATACTGTATTGAGTTTTTAAATATTTTTTTATTGAACACTTACTAATTCCAGGTCTAATCTGAGTGGTGTGAAACACACATGGCATCAGATAAAAATGAAGTATAAGAATATTGTACAAAGTGGTATGGCTGTACATAACTATATCTTATTCTTAAAATATATTATAAAATATATTTATTTACAGGAAAAATGAAATAACGAAACATAACAGTGAATTTGACTGTAATGTATATTAAAAGGTTACAGGGTGGATGATGGGGTGGGTGGTGGTGCATGATTTAATGTGGAAAGCAGTGATTGCAGATGGAGTCTCTGACAACTCCACCATCTCTGGTTCCAGAGGTTCCATCAATACAGCCAATCACTCTAGGAAATCCTTAAAATGTAAATGGAATGAAATTCGTTATATATTGCTTCTCCTTTGCTTAATTTCTTTATTGTCTGTGTGAATTAAAGACAAACCAATGATGCTGTGGAATTCCTCTTTGATGTCCATAACTGGCTTAAGCCCAGGAAACACCACAAAACTGGGCACTAGTCGTTTTAATGCCAGACATAGTTTTCAGACAGACCGACATACAGTAGCTTTGCTGACAGATTCCGCATCTCCTACACTATAAAGAAAACTTCCACTAGCAAAAAACGAAGACCGATATATAACAATCTGGAGAGAATTTAGGGCTGATCCGCGATGTGTAATATTTGAAATGTTATTATAATAATAAAGTTATTGATGTAAGTAATGGATTGTGCTGAAAACGATAACGTTCATTAAAAAAATAATCCGAAAATGATAGTAGGCATATGTCTATTCGGGGTTTTATAAGGCGTTCCCGACGAAGAACTCAGCGAATAAACTGAGCTTCAATATCCACATGATCTTCGAGGAAAGGACACGTCATGATGACGTGTTTGTAACTCTGGGTCAGGTCCAAGTTAACCTGCCAACAAGCAGGTTAGCTTCAGAGCATAAGTTGCTATAGTAACTGACTCCGGTTCTCTCTAAGCTCGGTTTCTGGAACAGAAAACCTCGAGTTTCCGTGAACTCTGAGTTAACTTACCCGGGTTTTCTCACTTAACCCGCTTCTTGGAACACCCCCCTGGTTATTCTGCCAAACTGTCGTCTTCCTTTGCAGTTTTCCAGTTATTTTATTTTTATTCTGCAAAGCATGTTATTGTTTCTGTTAGTGAGAGGTTGATAAATGTGAAAACAATCAAATGTAAATGTGCCATATTTGTCAACTTTGATTGTCAAAATGTGATTTCAATTATTTAATTGCAACATTTCAAACATTCATTTAAATTTCAACTGTAGTAGTGCAGTATACTGCATATGTATACCTAAATATAGTATACTGCATATCCCAGTGTTGAGCTTTAATGGCTGTTTATTTATGCACAAGAAAAATGTTCCTTCTGATCCAGAGAGGGAGTCTCATGGGTCTTAACATTGACTTTATTGCACTGTAGTACTTGGGTCTGAAGCATTTTTATTTGGCCCATCAATTAATTTGGTATTTTGTTTACATACTTATACCTTTATTTTAATTAAATATTTGCAGGGTAGGCGTGGACAGAAATCTTTAACATCTGGAAGAATTTTGATTGCAATGTTTGTTTTTCTTCCAGGAAATCAATTTGATTCTTTCATACACTGTAAAAAAAAAAAGTCGTAAAAAAACGGTAACATGTCCGGCAGCAAAAGTTGCCAAACAGTTACCGTAAAATTACAGTAAACTACCACACATAATTCAACAATGAATTACTGTAAAATTACAGATTTTCCCTGTATTTATTCTTTGTAATTTCACAGCCAAATTTGAGTAAAATTACAAATTTTCGTTGTAAGAAAACACAGCTAGAATGTTAAAATAACAGCATAATTAGGTTACTTCATGGTATTATTTAAACAATCAAAAAGTAGAGGTAATCTGTGAATATATGTTTATATCCTATAAACTTACAGTGGATAACTGTTAAATGTTGGTTGATCAACGCACAAACTCTTACAATGTACTGTTTATCAATGAGATTTCAACATTAAAATAATTGGATTCTGCTTTTTAAATACACAAAAATTATGTAAAATTATATTTTTTTAACCCTACATAAATGTAGTTTCAAAAGTTATGTGTTTAATTTAACATCCAATGGTCCAATAAATATGCTACTCTTTCCTATTAGTTTACGGTGCTTGGGATGTATTAACATCTTAAGTTTCTGTTAAAACTACCAATATTACAATACATTTCTGTAAACAAATATTTTTGTGGTTATTTTGGTCTTTAAATTCCAGCTTACATGAACATTTTACAGTTACCTTTTATTTCAGCAGATAAAAGAATGGTTTACTTACATAAATTAACAAACAACATTTAAAACAATGTAAAAACATTAACCAAAACAATAAAAGCAATAATAAAAGCTCAACCATAATACATACTTTCAATCTCTTTATTTTGACAGTTGAACTTTAACAATCATGACAACTGAACTGACTCTAAAAAATATATAAAAACCACAAAAAGATGGTTACTATGGATTTTTACAATGTTCTCGATTTATATTAAATGGGATTCTAAAATATAAACAATAATGTGAACTAACAGCACTAGTTATCTTATATCATTCTCAGTTTATTGTGTAGTATGGACTGTAGCAGCACGTGCCAATTAAAAGATTCAGATTAGGATTGCTTGGGAAAAATGTTTTTGTTTCATTTACACACCCAGTAGAAAATCAACAACTTGAAAATTTTAGCTACACTGAATATGCTTCTACAACGAGAACTTTTAATTGGCAAATACAAAGCACAAGGGCCAATCACAGAATCTAATACTTCAATAATCGTTACAAATCATAAAAGGGCTTACACACAGTTGTTTAAGGCATTTTCAACAGTAACAGTAAGATGGTAAGGGTGCTGAAATTATTTTAAGAATTGCGCCTAGCTATATGAAACGATCACATCAAATATCTCATAGAACAACATCACTTCATTATCACTGTGCACTTGTGTTCAGTCACCCAGTGTCACTACATAACAGTTTATCATTAACTTTATCAAAAAAGATGTCGTATTAGGACACATCCAGAAGGAAGAAAATTCCATAACTCCAGGTTTTGAACATTATGGCAGTTTCTCTCAATGATCTTGTTAGGCATCTGTCACGTAGGGCTACGCCCCCTCTCCTAGCTGTCACTCCAGTTTCCCTGTTCCTCGTGTCTGTAGTTCCTTGCCCGTTAGTCCCGCCCAGCTTGTCTGTTTCTATGGTTTCCCATTGTCTTCCACGCCCTTGTCATCAGTGTTGTCACCTGGTCCTAGTCTAGTCCTGTGTATTTATAGCCCTTGTATTTCCCATGTCTGGTTATCGGTTGTTTTGTGCATTCATGTTCCTTGTGATCTCTAATGTTCGTAGTTTTCCGTTTCATGTCTCGTTGTTTTCCCCATGATCTCCGTGTGTTCCTGCCTGGTCCGTGAGTCCTCCTAGTTGTGTTTGTAATTCATGTCCGGATTGCTTGCCCGTTTTGATCCGTGCCTGTTACCTTGACCACGTCTTTGGAATTCCTTAGAATAAATCTCGCACTCCTCAGCGTTTGTGTCCGCCTCCCTGTTCTGTCTCGCGCAGATCGTTACAGCATCATTAAACCAGTACATACTTCCGCATCTGTGAAAAGAGAAAATCAAATGTTTCTGTTTTAACCTGCAACCTGTAGGCTATATAGTAATTCTGGGACATCGTGTGCACTTTTTAATCAATTTAGAATGCATAACATTGTAACGTAAAATGCAAAACATTTCTGAAATCACAATAACCCCAAATATCAGACAGTTTTGTTTGACATCCAGGAAGATACGAGGCATTTTGGTCAGAATTGGGCCTGATTTTGGCAGCTATGTATGGTTTTGACTTTTTGACATTTTTACAGGGCTTGCAGCTGTAGAGTTCTTGCCCCATTATTCAGTTTCTAAAGTAAACCCATCCATTTCTGACCAGGCTTTTATTGGAGTTTGTGATTGCTTAAAGAGGAACAACTTTCAAAAGTGACTGCACATAAGCTCATCATGGGACCATTTAAAAGTCATACAAATGTTTGTATACATAACCAGAGAACATAGCTGTTTATCAAGTTAAGTAGTGAAATAGTATTACTCATACTGGTGCCTTGATTTGTGTGCACATACTTGAAAGAGGAGTTAGCAAAGAACATAGTAGAGGTGAAACAAGTGTAGATAGGGTGATGTGTCTGAAGATAGAAGTAGAAGGTCTGACATTGAATGTTGCCAGAGGTTATGCTCCACAGGTTGGATGTGAGGAAGAGGAAAAAGAGAAGTTTTGGAAGGATCTAGATGAAGTGAAAGTATTCCCAGTGAGGAGAGAGTGGTGATTGTAACAGACCTATATGGACATGGTGAAGGAAACAGATGAGGAGGAAGCAAAGGGTAGGTTTGGTGTCAAGGAAAGGAACCAGGAAGGACAGATAGTGGTGGATTCTGCCAAGAGGATGGAAATGGCTGTAGTCAACACTTATTTCCAAAAAGGAACATAGGGTGACCTATGAGAATGGAGGGAGGAGTACACAAGTAGACTACATTCTGTGTAGAAGACGAAACACGACAGAGATTGGAGACTATAAGATTGTGACAGGAGAGAGCGTGGCCAAACAGCATCGTATGGTGGCGTGTAGAATGATGTCAAAAAAACGTCAAACCAGAGAAGATCAAATGGTGGAAACTGAAGAAGGAAGGAATGTGGTAAAGAGTTAATAGAGGAGCTGTTAAAGGCGCTGGGTTAGACTTGTTAAGGATAGGAATGGTAATGTTTTAACAAGTGAGGAGAGTGTGATGAGAAGATGGAAGGAGTACTTTGAGGAGCTAATGAATGAAGAGAATGAAATGGAAAAAAGTTTGGAAAGTTTTGGAGGGGATGAAGAAGGGAAGGCAGATGGACCTGATGGCATACCAGTGGAGGTACGGAAATCTCTAGGAGAGATAGCAGTGAGGTCTTTGACTCAACTATTCAATGGTATGGTTGAGAGTGAGAAAATGCCAGAGGAATGGAGGAGAGGTGTGCTGGTACCCATTTTTAAGAACAAGGGTGATGTACAGAGTTGTAACAACTACAATGGAATTAAGTTGATGAGCCACACATTGAAGATCTGGGAGAAAGTTGTAGAAGCTAGACTTAGACAAGAGGGAACTATTTGTGAGCAGCAGGGTGTCATGCCAAGAAAGAGCACCACAGATGCCAACTTTGCTTTGAGGATGGACAAGTACCGGTAGGGTCAGAAAGAACTCCACTAAGTGCTGTCTGCTTTTAGAGCTTGTCAAAGCAAGCTATGGACAAAAGGGAAAGATCTGACTTATTTTTATATTCCCTCATTTGTTTTGTTTTTTACTGTGTAATGAATCCAGAATAATTCCAAATATTTTGCAGGTTTATTCAACAATAGATGAAATCTAAAATTAGATAACACGTGTACAAGTAATAATAGTGCAAACATTTTGTGCAAGGCTGTGTTCTCTCAACATTTAGTAATAATAAATAATAATAAAACATAAATAAATAATAGAAAAATAAGGTTAAAAAATATAATACAAACAAAAGCTCTTTTTTCTGGTAATAGCACAAACTTTTTATAGCTAGAGCTCAGCATCATAGAAGCAACATAGCCAACATAAAAGCACAAAAACTTTTTCTAAAAGTTAGGTATACTCTGTAATTGTTACGTATGGCCGCGGCCCCTCCCTTAGCTGTCACTCCAGATTCCCTCGTGTCTGTGTTCCGTGCCTGTTTACCCTGCCCCGCTCGTTGTCTCCGAGATTCCCTGATTGTCCGCCATGCCCCTGTCATCATCGTCCCCACCTGTTCCTAGTTTAGTTCAGTGTTCATATAGTCCCTGTATTTCCCCAGTCTGGTTGTCGGTTGTTTTGGATGTTTGGTTGTTCTCTCCCTCGCGCTGTTGTATTCGTGTGCCCTGTTCCCGGTGTTATACTCTCTGTTGGTTATTTCTCTGTTCAGTGTTATTTCAGCCTAGTTTTGTTTCGTGTCTGTCTTTATCATGCCCCTGTACCTGTCTCATCTGGATGGCTCTCCCGTTGTGACCCCTGCCTGTGACTTCGACTACGATTATGGAATGCCCTGTAATAAATCTCGCTCTTCTCAGCGTTTGTGTCCGCCTCCCTGTTCTGCCCAGCGCAGGTCGTTACAGTAATATGCTGTTTGTCTGTACAACCTAAAAAAAGACATTAAAAGTATTTATTTAAAGTTGATTAAACACTTGGCCTGGCTGTGCTTATTTTAACTATGTTTATACTTTCGAGACTGACCGTAGCGCGCGACTCCGCACACCTCGCGTCACATTCTTTGCAGTGTTGTCCATAACGATATAAAGGGTGTATCTCAATTCAGGGGCTGCAGCCCACGAAGTGCGCGTTTGTAGGCCGGTTACGTCACTGCGCCGCGCCGAAGGCTGCCCCAATTCGTGGGCTCCTTCTTATGCGGCCGACGAATGTAGCCTTCAAAACCCCGAAAACGAAGGATGCGTCTGAGTATCCTTCGCGCCCCACGATATTCCAGGATTCATTGCTCTTATGAACAACAGGCGACATGGCGGATGTTCGGGCCGATGAATTCGTTTTTAAATGTAGGTATTTTTTTATATGGACATTTATACTGCAATGAGATGCTAAATAACATCCCAGCTAACAAAAAAACGTCCCGAGGACGTCCCGCGAACCAACACTGCGAACGTCCTCTGGACGTTTTTTTGTAGGGTCGCCAAAATGTTTCAGGGGACGTTCAGTGGACGTTACAAAGGACGTTTGTAGGACCACCTGGAAACATCCAGAGGACAATGAGCGGACGTTTAAGGAACGTCCTTTAAACGTCTCTTATGTGTTAAATTGTTTAGGTCTACTTCTTATGTTACTTTTAAAACAACTTAGATTTTATTGATTTAGTAAATCCGGGTATTGCATATGGAATAAAAATGAACACACAAGAAGTGATAGGCTGTAAACAAGTTATTATTTTTTATTTGAAATGCGAAAAAAGTGTCTGTTGTGCGCATTTTGAACGCCGTTTCAAGCCTCCTTTTCACACGTTTCTTAGGGTGAAACCTAAAATAGACAAAGATACACGTTTGTTAACATTTAATTTTGTGACCTCTAGTTATAATAAAGCGTTCGATAAATGAAGTAATTTGAACGTTTTGCTTGAAGAACATCAGCTACTCAAATCAATGCTAACCCAGCTAGGTAGCTATAGTTGGCATTAACTTGTTAATGTGGCTAGCTACTTATAGCGAATGCTATCGTCGGCTGTTATCTGTGGCTGAGACCATCAACATCAGTTAACGTTACTTACTATTGAAGTCTTAATGCAGTGATTCATATAACTTTATCATTTGGTAGCGTAGCGTAGTGATAATTTAGCTCTAGTCATGACCATATAGAAATAATGTCCAGCCACAGATGGGCATCCGTTTTTGGTACAACTGTTTGATTTTGCTGATTGGGTTTTATGATTATCCAGAGGGGTTAGCTGAGGGTTTATTAAAATCACCTCATACATTAGCCGCAACTCGGAAGATAAATTTACTAAGATATGTATTTACTAGCTAACCATATTTTAATCAAATGTAGGTGACTCACCTTGAATTTAAAATAACGGCTTCTGTCAGAATATTCATGTTAGCTAACGTTCCTACGTCGCGAGAAGACGGCTCGTGCGTTTATGTTCCCGCTTGCTAATCCTCTAGTGAGTAAAATTCTACATCAGCTGACTGCCTTTCACGCACGCACCATGACAACGGTCGCGGGACCACGTCCGGACGTTCTCAAACGTTCTCTAAATGTAACAAAAATAACGTTATTTCAACGACTATACGGGGACGTCACCGAACGTCCTGTGAATGTATCTTTGGGAACGTTCCGCCAGGACTTCGAGGGGACCTGCTGGGAACGTCCGTTATGGCCTAGGAACGTCCTATCGCGAACGTTATAAAAAACCTCTAATAAGAACGTCCGCGAACGTCCCCGGGACGTTCACTGTTTGCTGGGATACCAATTATTAATGATATTGCAGGTAAACCTGTGCTTTGAGTATTTACTAAAGTGTAACATTTTTAAAAATAGTGAATTTTGTTATTAAGTTATACTTCCCGCCAAACATGTGAATACATGTTCAATGCATTTTCTTTTAGGCATTTGTGGGTGATGTGATATAAAACGCAAGTTCTTATTTTTTAGGAACCAAGGAAAAAACGGAGCAGTTTATCCGATTGAGGGCTGCTAAAGAAGCCATGTTCACTGGTGCAAAGCACTCTGCCAGTGTGGCATGGAAGTAAGCTTGATCAATGGCTTATCTTCATTCACCTGTTTTCTAATAAAATTGTACAAATTTAGACCTTTTGACTATGGACACCCACATTGCCAAAAAATGTCCGCATATTGCTGGTGATGTTGTTTGGATGTTGTTGTAAGACTGTACAGCCACCTAACAAGGCTCAAGGTTTTATTTATACCACCAATATATGTTGTCCTTTATTATGTCACTAGGGCGGTTCTGGAGGAAATGGGCTTGCAGGAAACTGTGACCGCCCTGCAAGCCAAAAAAAAGTGGGACAATAAAAAAAAAATACAAAGTATGTAAAAATAACTTTTCTAGTATTTCTGTAAATTCCAATTAATTATCCCAGTTCTACAAATAGCATTACTAACATTTCTTTGCTGTCATGAATGATTTCCTGTTTTAGGATTGCAAGTATCCGGGGACAGGAGAGGGAGTTGGTGGCAAACCCACTGCAGAAACCTGGCCCTGGTTTGTCCTTATGGATGAAGTCTTAGGACAGCAGCATTCAACAAACCCCCCTGTCCTAATTGCCTCTATTCCTGAGGACACACCAGGGCCAAGTTCTGCTGTGGGTGGCCAAGGAGCTGAGAAGGAGGAGAGGGAGAGAGAGCCACAGAGGGAGAGAAAAAGGAAAGACAGGGATGAGGAGTGGCTGGACCTCATTAGGGAAGATATGCGGCTGCAGAGGGAGGCAGAGGAGAGGAGGGCACAGAGAATGGACAGACTCTTTTCACTTTTAGAAAAAATGATTGAGAAATAAATTTGGATTAATTCAAATAAGTTCTTTGTACTGGCTTTTATTTGCAGTGGTCTTTTTACCTTTTTCTAAAAACATATTTTAGAATATAACGTTAATAAAAGAAAACTGTATTAAAAACATTTAAACAGAGCAAATATAATAGTATATTAACTATATATATATAAAATTATAATAATATAATATATAATAATATATATGTATAATATATAAAATTTGTTGATTAGGCTGAGCAAAGAGTCCCTGGTAATGCTGGCAAATCTGGGATGGGTTGCCACAAAAGGTGACCCTGGTTTCCACTTCTCAGCAGGACATCTGGGGTGGACTGCAGAGCCATTAGAATGTTCTCGTTCCACTGTCCACCACTTTGTCCATGGGCTGGGCTTGCAAGGCTGGCAAACTCGACAGCTGCCATGTCACTAAGAAGATTATTAGAAAGTGTAATTAATAAAAACTAACAGAGTTTGAACATTTGAAGTTAACATCAGTTCGTAAAATGTGTTTTACTTGCCTGTCAACAATAATTATGGTCCACTGGTGCCTCCTCCAGAGCAAAAACCTCAGCAGAAATCTGGTTTCTCCAGAAAGCGCCACTAACTGCTTCCTGGTGAGCCTCCCCCTCATCCTCAGTGTCGTCATCAGGCTCGTCCTCCGGGGCCATGATGTCACCAACCCCGAGGCAGATGTTGTGGAGGACGGCACACGCTGTTATGACCTGAAAATGTAAAATGAGTCAAATTCAAATAATTGTATGAACTCTGATAAAACAATTTTTGTTATTATTAAAATTAAGTTCTTACATGAGGTGCAAAGGTGTGGTGGACCTCCAGCGCTTGCAGAAAGATGGCTCTAAATCTGCTTTTCATCATGCCAAAGGCACGCTCTATAATGGAGCGTGCACTGGAATGATGGCTGTTAAAGCGCTGGGCAGCCACACCTTGCACTGGCTTCTTGTACGGAGTGATGAGGGGGAGTGGTCGCTGCAAGCAGGGGTATCCTCCATCAGCTAGGATAAAGTGCCCTGGAGGAGGGTAGGCTGACCTGTAGATTGGGCTATAGCGAAGCACCCTCGCATCATGGACCGACCCAGGCCAGCCTACATATGTGTCTATGAAACGGCCCTGATGATCACAAACTGCTTGCAGGATGATGGATGCAAACATCAGACATGGGAAGTTCTTGTAGCAGAGACCATCAGGGCCGCTAGGTGGCTTGATCCGGACATGACAGCCATCGATTGCTCCAGCAGCTTTTTTAAAGTCATGGGGTCTGTCTCAAAACCTAGTGAGCTCTCTACATAGACAGCATCTTACGTCATAGGATGCGCGTTCCCGAGAAGTAGGCTGTCTCAATTCTTAGATACCTTAAAATGCTGTCTACTAAGATACCTTAATCTGACCCTGTAATAAGTGAGCATTAGACCCTTCCTCAGCCGGTAAGGCAATCCCATGATGCAACGCGGGGCAGCACGGCGCAGAAAAACTTTTTTCATCATGGCGGACGGAAGAAGGACGGCCAGCGGCGAAGTCATTTTCAAATGTAAGTTATTTAAGTTTTATAGCGTAAGTGTGGTATTTTATGGGTTTTCTTGGCATAACAGAACACAAATTAGCGATTTATTGGGTTAGTCGGTGGCCTTTTTCCAGTTTTTTATATATCGATGCGTTAGCATTTATGCTAGCGGGTTTTGAAGCGTCAGAGCACTGTTTTAGATGGGCTGAGGCGAACAGCTGATGCTAACAGCCCATCTAAAAGCGTTTTTTAATCAGTCACTGTAATATTTTATTAGTTATCTTAGTTATTCCTTTCTTGTATAGTTTGTTAGCCCTGCTGGGTTAATAAGACATGTATGTGGGCTTTTTAACGTGATAGCCAGTGTTCAGATATACAAATGATTTCCACTCTTTTAGGGACCAGATCAGCAATCGAAGCCTTTATAAAGGCTAGAATAGTAAAATGATAGGTTTGTGGCAAATAAGTTGATAGAAAACCTGCTTTAGAAAACTAAATAGTTAATATGTAACTAATGCATTGTCAGTTACAGTCAGAGGTGGGGACTCGAGTCACATGACTTGGACTCGAGTCAGACTCGAGTCATTAATATTAAGACTTTTGACTTGACTTGAAAAAATATTCAGAGACTTAGACTTGACTTGGACTTTTACACCAATAACTTGGGACTTGAATTGGACTTGAACCTGTTTACTTGCAAAGACTTGATTTTTTTTAACCCCAAATCTAAATTTTAAAACGCATATTAATATTTATAAAGTGCGCCCCATTACTTTCATTTCCGTCCTTCTGACGCAGACCGCTGTTACACCAGATTCTGTGACCGTCGAGATTTGTGACCACAGGGGGCGCTATTTCAGTTTCTGTTCAGAGGCACAAACGCTTTACGAATGCTACGTAAACTACGCTGATGCACTTTCTTTACTCGTTTTGTTGGTGTCCACAAGCCAAAATATGACAGATGTTTATATTTACATTTTATCATCTCTTAATTACATAAATGTACTTAAACAAGATTTACCATCCCCTCACCATTGCAGCCAACAAAGAAATCATGAATGGGATGTACAGGTGAGCCTTTTTAACTGGGGCCACCAATTCTGACGGCAGCCATCAGAATATGTGACCCCACTGAATCTCCAGGTAACAATAGTATACCGAGACTCCACAATAACAGAAAACAATGAAAAAATAACCCTAACCTTTTATTAGTCTATAAACATTTTATCCAAATGTTTAGAATAACCATTCGTATTGACAGCATCTTGCTTACGATGAAGCTTGCTATTTTCGTGTAAAATGATGTAACGAAACATTCTTGTTTAAGTACATTTATGTAAATAAGAGAAGATAAAATGTAAATGATCTGTCATCTTTTGGCTGCCGGACACCAACAAAACGAGTAAAGAAACGCATCAGCGTAGCATTCGTAAAACGTTGGTGCCTGTAAAAAAAAAAAGACTCGAAAGGACTTGAAATTCCAAGTTTCAGACTTGGGACTTGACTTGACGGTTGCCTGTCTTGACTCGAGACTTGACTTGAGTTGACTGTCTTTGCTTGAGACTTGACTCGGGACTTGAGGATAAAGACTTGGACTTACTTGAGACTTGCAAAACACTGACTTGGTCCCACCTCTGGTTACAGTATAAGCTAATATTAAGCTAATAATTGCTTAATATTCATGCATTTAGACATCTTTCTAAACTATTTAAAATTAGGTAGATTATTGCAAAATGTTTGATTACACTCGAAGCGTTTGTGTAGAACACTGAGGTTAAAATGTTGTATTTTCCTGAATTATAAAGCATCTTAATGCCATAATTTGTTTTTGTTTGTTTTTTGACAGGACTATTGTTCTGGACTTGGGGCTTGCAGACAAAGTAACGCCCCAACAAGCCAGAAAAAAATGGGACAATTTAAAAAAGAAGTACAAAGTAAGTTCAAAGATTAACCTGAAATTGTGTATAATAATGTATGTATTTTATAGATTTTTATGTATTGATTTAAATGTAGTTCAGATATGTAAATAATTGTTTATGTTGTAAAATAATTCAGTTAGAGAGGATAGCAGATTGAGGTTGGATTACAGGTTTAAATTTATTTTAGGAGCTTAAGTGTCCGCCTTCAGTGAGTGGGACAGACAATGGGGAAGCCACTGCAGCTACGTGGCCCTGGTTCAGCCTCATGGATGAGGCTCTTGGCAATCGACCATCAGTCACACCACCATTGCTAGTAGCCTCATCTAATGAGGAGGAACCAGGGCCATCTTCTGTTGTGGCTTCCCCATTGTCTGAGGAGAGAGGAAGGAAGCGGCAGGGAACACTGCTTGACCTCCTGCGAGAGGACATTGAGAGAGAGAGGGAGAGAGAAGAGAGAGGGCAGAGCAGGAGCGGTCAGATCGCTTGTACAACTTGTTAGAAAAGTTAGTTGACAAAATTAACTAATTTATTTGTGAATTCTAAAATAAAAATGTTTTGAATTTAAGAACTGGCATTTGTGTGCTTTTTTTAAAGCAGTCATGGAAAACTAACTAATGCATGCCTTGCAGGTATACTGTAATGATATAAACTTAATCGGTTGTTCATTGTATAATAACACTTGCTGAAATTCATACTCATCTTAAATTGTTTGCATTTTTTTATTCTAACTCACTAACAGAACAAGACAAATATTAACAGTGAGTAGAACAAGTGAACTGGTTTAAAGTAGCACAGATAAGACAATGAAATGACATTTAAAACTAGAATATTAAACAAACATGAATGATGTATGTACAATATTTACATAAAGAATATTGGCAGTGCAAATGTATAACATTTTAATGAAAACCAAACTGATTTATTTCTGATTTAATAAAATCACTGGACACCAGCAATGTTGGCACAAAGTTGCTCTCTTAATTGGTGGCCACTGACAGCTGTGATGTCGTCGTCTTCCTGCACATCAGCTTCATCTTCATCTGCTTCCTCCTCAGGCTGAACAACATCTCCTGCTCCCATGCAGATGTTGTGCAGAGTGACACAGGCAGCAATCACCTCTGGCACAAACCTTGGGTTAACCTCTAGAGCGTGCAGGAAAATTGACCTCCATCTGGTCTTCAGCATCCCAAAAGCACGTTCAATTATAGAACGTGCCCTTGCATGATGCCTATTGAAGACTATCCTCTCTTCTGCTCTGACTGGCTTCTTAAATGGAGTGATGAGGGCTATGGGCTGAGAGATGCATGGGTACCCACCATCTCCAAGTATCATGTAGCCTCTGGGTGGGAAAGTGGCCTGCTGGTACAGAGTGCTGTGACGGAGCACCCTTGCATCGTGTACTGAGCCTGGAAAGCCAATAAAAACATCGAGAAACTTTGCCTGGTGGTCACAGACAGCCTGAAATTGCACAGAGGGGTAGAGTTTCCGGTTTCTGTAGCACTGTGCATCAGGTTCTCTAGGGGCTTTGATGCGCACATGGCACCCATCTATTGCACCAACTACAGAGTGGAAAGCTGCATGGTTTCCCAGCCTCACAAAGCCATCAGAGATGCTCTGCAGTTCTTCTGGTTTTGGGTGCTGGATAACTTTTGGAAGGATTCGCCGCATTTCATTGGCCACTCTGTGAATTACACGGTGCACTGTAGAACGGGGCATAGAAAAAGCACGGGATACAACGCGGTATGATGTGCCACAGGCCAACCAAAAAAGAAAAACCAACACTTCGATGGCTCCCCCCCAACCATGGGTGCTCTCATGCTTGATGATTTGTAAAAGCACTTTCAGGGATTCACGGTTCAGGCGAAAGTCAGGCTTGGTGTCTTGGGTGTCGTCCAGGAATATTCTGAGAAGTGGTACACTAGTGTTCAGAGCACAGTATCTTGTAGGTCTTTCTCCCTGCAAGAAATGGATAAATAATTTTTATATATGGTGTGTGTGTGTGTGAAGTTATTTTGCGAAACAGAAAAGTGATTTACTTCGTGTTTAAAGAATATCACTTATGTTTTGTAAATTAACTGTTCACACAGGTTCTAATTTTATCTATCTATCTATCTCTATCTATCTATCTATCTATCTATCTCTATTTATTTAATTAATTAAAATGAATTGTCTACATGTGTATATTTGTATCACTTTGAAGTTAGCATAAAATAAAATGTATAAAATGCGTATTTGCAGATGAGTTTTATCCTTTAAAAACATACCTTTTATGCTTAAAAGACAGCATTATAATGGGGGGGGGGGATTAATTGTTGAAATCAAGTACAAGATGAAAGTTTTTACCTCAGAGAAAATCTGAGCAGATCTTACCCGTTCAAGGACAGAAATCAGCGCTCGTCTTCTTAAATTTCGGCGTCTGACTGCAGCACGTCGGCTTTCACGTCTCCGTCGCTCTTCCTCCAGCGCAAAAACAATTAAAATTGCAATAAAAACTGCAACAGGTTCGTCCATAATGCCGGTATAGCGATGACCCGAGGTGTTTCCCGCAGCTGAGGTGAGTAAACAGCGGGCGCGTGCTGTGGGCGGGGCCAAGTCGTGACGCAGTCGCTGTCTAACTAGAGCGTCCCAATAATGTGCCTTATGAGGCTGGATGGCGGTTAGAACGTTGTCTAGTTAGACAGCTGTCTACATAGTCAATGCCTACGTAGAGAGCTCACTAGGTTTTGAGACAGACCCATGGTGTCTTGCCAGCCTTGCAAACCCTTCACACACACCTTCCAGGTCTTCAGGTGTCTCTGGGAAGTGGATGACCTGGTGGCGATAGGCCACCAATTCCTTTGTCACCCTGTGTACGATGCGGTGGACAGTGGAACAAGGTATATCAAAGGCTCTTGCGACCACCCTGTATGATGTCCCACATGCCAACCAGAAGAGGACAACCAGGGTCTCGATTGTGGCACCCCATCCGTGTCGTCGGTTCTGATTCAGCAGGTTCATCTCCACTGCCAGGGCCTCTCTGCTCAGCCTGAAATCAGTTCTGGTGTCCTCACCATTAAAAAATCTTTGGAGCACGGGAACTGCAAGATTGATTTTGCAGTATTGGGGACTTGTCTGGTAAAAAACACAAAACAAATCAGAATAATCTACAAAAAGGAAAAAAAAAAACACCAACACACATCCATATCCTCCTGAGATCCTGCCATTTCATGAATGACTGTACAAATATTTTCAATGTATTTCATTAATTTAGAGAATAATATATCATTTTTACATGAGGTTTGTTTTAGTTCATCTTAGGCTTTTGGAGACAAATGCACCTAACACCAAAGTAAATTAGCTAGCTGCGAGCACAATTCTAATGTGAATAGTGAAATGAACCTGAAAGTTGAGCTTAAATACATTTGTATAAAAATATACCTTGTTACAGTCAGCTCTCAACCTTAAATACACGAATGGCCTGCGTTGACGAATAATGCCTAGTTCTTCGATATAATTAAACAATAAAAACAGAAAAAATGCGGCTTCTGGCTCCAGTTTGTAGGACAGCGCACTAACACGTACGTAACGTATGTAACGGGGCAGAGCGTGGTCACGCAAACACACGTCTTGCGAAGACTAGACTGTCTCATTTAACAGCCGTGAGATGCAGCCTACCCGGCCTTCGAAGTGTGTGGCCACCGTGGGCTGCGGTCTACGTAGGCTGCAGCCCCTGAATTGAGATGCAGTGAAAGAAACACCCATCAAAAACGGGAAGGAACATTTACCTGACCAATTTTAATGTTGCTTTGTGTTTTAGGTTTAGTGCTGGAATTTAGGCTAAAGTACTTGAAAATGCTTGAAATTGAAACTACTTCGTTTCACATCAAATATCTGTGGGTCATTCTACAGAAATGTCCACTTTTGTGTCCCTATACTTTAAAGGGCTGTTGCATTTTAAAAGCCCTCAAATGTAGGGATTTATTTACATTTTAAGACAAAACAACATGATATTTGAACAATTATACCTTTTTGAACCACTTACGAGTCAGTTTTTCTTTTCAACCATTTAAGTGTTTTTGCAAGTATGCCCAAAAATGCCTGTCCTCGCTGTCATGCTTTGAAACTAAGGGCTTTATTTCTTAATGGAAAACATATACTTTATTAACTCAACTAACTCAACTCAAAATTTTATCATCTACCCTAAGATTTCCTTCCCCCCCACTCCCGTTAACCCATAGATACTCTGCGTTGTGTTCTGGGGAATCTGTGATGCATAAGGAAAGACTCGGAGCAGGGCCTCTGCTGGTTCGGGTTCTTTAATATGGCTGGTGGTATCTGTATAAACAGACAGACAAGCTCTGAAGCGAACATACACACTGCTCTCATACACGCAGGTTATCAGCCTCCTCCTCTCAGATAACTATTCTCAGAGTGCGGCATTCTACACATGAAAATAAAATAAAAAGAAATTTGAATGTCATGGTGACAAAAACCCGCTCTGACTTAAAACCAGCTCTGTATGTAAATACAGTTATCAAGAACACGGTAACTTAATAAATGCAGGTCTTAAACGGTGAACAGATATAAATGAGGCAGCTACATACCTGTATAAACAGACAGACAAGCTCTGAAGCGAACATACACACTGCTCTCATACACGCAGGTTATCAGCCTCCTGTTAGCAGAAATGCACATGGGGGGCATGCGGCCACAGAGCACATGTGTCAGTGATAACTCGACATGGAAGACATGTTATAAAGTTCGCTTTCAAGCTACTGCACATTTACACGTTCACAACCCTGATTCTAACATTTAACACTGTTTACTGCCCATTTTATGTTGTTTACACAGAAAAATATGTGTTTTAAGCACGACCATCAGAGCTACTTACCTCCTCTCAGATAACTATTCTCAAAGTGAGGTAACTACGCGGTGGCGCCAAGCAAAGCTGCGTCACTTAAAGGAACAGTACACAATTCACCAACTCTTTAAAATAAAAGGTTTCCCAGTACACATATGAAATACATGGAACACAAAACAAGTATTTATACAAAAATCAGGATTTGGTGGAATTTTAACAACAAAAACAATAAGCATTTTTCTTAACCTTGTTACACAGACAACAACTTGTCAGAATGCTACTCATGGCAAATCAGCGATTTTTGAAAAAAATAATAAAACTAAGACGTACCTTCAGTTGATATTGAACACAGACACTTGGCGTGAACTGGTGCTTCGGTGCTTCAGTCGGTCTCCTCGTCTCGCCTTTACCTGCGATTCCGTGAATAACTGAACGTAACGTCTCCAGGCACCTTGCGCTCAAATTCAAACTAGTGATTCTCGGCATTCATTGGCTGAACACACCAGGCACCCACAATTCTGTCCAATCACCACACAGAACTGTTTGCTGATCTGTTTCCTGATGGATGAATGTATGGATGGGTCGATCTCTCTCTCTCTCTCTCTCTCTCTCTCTCTCTCTCTCTCTCTCTCTCTCTCTCCGCAAACTTATTGCTATATATTGCAAAGTTTTAACAGGTTATCTTATGGGCCTTTCTGAAAAAAATCTCCTAATGCCTTATATCTTTGCGTCTTCTCACGAAAAGCCCTTGATTGCCCGGGATTGAGGATTGAGGGACCAAATATTTTATATTATTCACTTGCTTGAGCAGAGTGGAGCAGTATTGCGTTCTAAACTTGTTGCTTTAAATGTCATTTCAAATAAAAGGCTGTTGTTCAGTACTTACTGTATGTGATTCAATTTACAGCTGGTTTGGTAGCAGAGGTATTAATGTATATTTAGAGAATTGGAAATGGGAAATTTAACACATAATATTTTACTTCAAATCTTAATTCACTATAATTCCAGCCAGAGCCGGAGTGGCTAATCGGGAGATTCGGGAGGATTCCCGATGGGCCGGCTCATGTCAGTCTCTAGTTTGGGCCGATTGGGAGGGAAAAATAATTTTGAGCCGGATTTGGGCATGAAACTCCCGGGCTGAAAAAGTGTCCCATTCCGGCCCTGATTCCAGCTTTGGTCAAATGTAGATGTTACGCTGCTGTTTTTGGTTAAATATAATTTCTTTGATAACATGGAATTTTAATATGCCATGAATTTACTGTTTGGAAATGGAAAATTACTGTGAAGTTACAAAAGGCATTGTTCTGTGTTTTTACACTGAAAACTGCATTTTTACACTGATAACTACTAAATTAAAACTCAAGACCCTTAAAAAAATATACAATCCTGTTATAAAACAAGAAATTCTTGTAATTTAAATTTACAGACTTTGACTGTATATTTAAAGGAGTTTTCTTTAAAAAAGTCATTTTCCTGTATTTTACAGGTATATTCTCTTATTATGAAAAAGACAGAAAAATTTATTTGTATTTATTGTATTTATTTACAGTAAATATCTGTTAAAAAAATGTTTTTTTACAGTATACTTTGAAAACATATCATACACTATATTACCAAAGGTATTTGCTTACATTCCTTGACCCCATTTCTAATCCATAGGGTTCAATATGACATTGGTCCATTCTTTGCAGCTAACAGGTTCAACTCTTCTGGGAAGGCTGTCCACAAGGTTTAGGAGGGAGTTAATTAGGATTTTTGACCATCGTTTTTCCAGAAGTGCATTTGTGAGGTCACAAGACGAGAAGGCCTGGCTCTCAGTCTCCGCTCTAATTCATCCCAAAGGTATTCTATTGGGTTGAATTCAGGATTCTGTGCAGGCCACTCAAGTTCATCCACACCAGTCTCTGCCAATTGGCCAAAATGTCTTGGTATGCTGAAGCATTCAGAGTTCCTTTCACTGGAACTAAGGGGCCAAGCCCAGCTCCTGAAAAACAACCCCACTCCATAATCCCCCCTCCACCAAACTTTACACTTGGCACAATGGAGTCAGTCAAGTACCATTCTCCTGGCAACCGCTAAACCCAGACTCATCCATCAGATTGTTGGATGGAGAAGCGTGATTCGTCACTCCAGAGAACACACCTCCACTGCTCTAGAGTCCAGTGGCGGTGTGCTTTACACCACTGCATCCGACTCTTTGCATTGCACTTGGTGATGTATGGCTTGGATGCAGCTGCTCGACCATGGAAACCCATTCCATGAAGTTCTCTGCGCACTGTTCTTGAGCTAATCTGAAGGCCACATGAAGTTTGGATGTCTGTAATGATTGACTGCAGAAAGTTGGTGACCTCTTCACACTATTTCTTTCCCTGTGTTTGCTCAATAAAAGTAACATTTACTTTGTTTCCACAATGGTTTTTTATTTCTTTTAGTGTTCCTGAAGGCCAACAATATAGCAATATAGTGTATGTATGTGTTGCTTTATGATGATCACACTGCAGTAGTGATACTCTGTGTTTGGTGACTATCTGTAGATGGATGAGTTGGACGAGTCTCAGCTGAGGAAAGAGGTGGACAGTCGCAAAATGCAGCTGCAGATTGCAAGAGAAAAATGCTCCGTATCCGTCCCAGAGTGAGTGCAAAACACACCATTGCTTAAAAGAACGTATTAAAACATTTCAAATTGAGAAAGTTACCAAAGTTGATTTCACAGTATTGAAAATAAGGGGGCATTTAAAATGAATATATACACTGCTCAAAAAAATAAAGGGAACACTTAAACAAAACTATGTAACTCCCAAGTCATTCACACTTCATGTTCAGATAGGAAGCAACACTGATTGTGAATCAATTTCAACTGCTCTTGTGTAAATGGAACAGACAAGAGGTAGAAATGAGAGATTTTCAACTCATTTCAAAGATTTTTATTGATTGAGATCTAGGATGTTATTTTAGTGTTCCCTTTATTTTTTTGAGCAGTGTATTTAAAGTAGTGTATATGTGTGTTTGCATATATACAGTACTGTGCAAAATGTTCATAGAGGTGTAAATAGAAGTATTAATCGAAGTGTTAATAGTGTAACGCGGTGACGTGCTGAAACAGTATCACCGCGTGATGATACGGAGATTAACTGGATCCAAGCTGTTTTGAAGCCAATGGGTGTTCACAAAATCTAGATTTGATTTAGATCTTTTGTTAATTCACTTTACATTTTGTTGACAAACGTAACACTTCAATCTTACCTTAACAAAGTATTCTTACCTTGCATCATTTATTCCACACCTGCCTAAACCTTCTGCACAATGCTGTAAATAAGGGCCTTCAATTACTGGGCCATGACACAATTGTTGAGCACATATAGTTTGCACGTACAGTAACGTAACTTGATTGCTCTGACTCAAGAACAAGGGTGAAAGAACAGATACAGGTGGGGAGTTGGTGATGGATTAGTTTAGACCATAGTACTTTAATATTCTTATCCACAGGACAAAATTCAGTGACTTGAGTCACTCATAATTTCAGATTTGACTACAGGAAAAATAACAGATTTTTTCTGAAGACTTGAGATGATGTTTGACTAGAAAATTCCACATCCCAGTCAAACCATGTAGAGTTCAAGTCAGGCCATGTTAATATAGACAACACAGCTCTAGAAATATAATCTTGAATCTTACTCTAGAATTCGGCTCTAGAAGAATTCGTCTCCTGCCTGTTTCAATTTCTCCTCACGCTTGCAGACTGGTTAAATGGATTGAAGAGAAAATGTCAGATGACCCGTTCCTGAATGCTGAGCTGCTGAAAGACAACCCATGGGTGGAGTCAGGGAAATGCATCATGCTCTAGTAGCAGCCCACACACCATCACCATGACTACAACAGTGGCTCCACTTTTGTGATAGATGTCAGTGCTGTCTTAGCTAGCTTGGTCAGTGCTATCTAATTTATTTTTAATTTAGATGTGCTTAATATTTAATGATTTACTTTTTGTCATTTACTTCAATCATGTAGTAAATGTTTGATGTTAAAAACTCCACTGTAAGCAATGGCTTTTCTGTGCAGTTCAGTCTGTACAAAAAACAGGCAGAAATAAAGAAAAAAAACATTTAACAACATTTATTCACAGAGTTTGCTGGAGACTTTGAATAACAATACAGGTTACTGAACACAATTATGGTTTTACAGCCACTCAAAGTGTCAACACGGCCATGTTGTAATTCTGTCCCCCTCTCTCCTCACAAGGTTTCTTAGAGAGACAGAGTGCTTACAGGAGTTCCCTAATGTACACATTTCTACGCACTGCGTTGGACACGCCCTCGTTGAACCTAAACCACACATCACTGTTTCCTACTGCTTTACCAATCTGCAAAGTCCCACTCGGTTTGCCATCTTCACCTAGAGACACCAGAGAAAGAGCATGTGAGCTGAACACTGCCAAAACAAACCTGTATGATAGAGCAGTCTAACCTCTCAAAGAAGAGGTAACTAAATCTGAACCATGACAACACCTGTATGATAGAGCAGTCTAACCTCTCAAAGAAGAGATAACTAAAACTGAACCATGACAACACCTGTATGATGAGCAGGGAGCAGTCAGGCCCTCTAACCTCTCAAAGAAGAGGTGACTAAACTGGGCGGAAAATGATACATAATAAAAAATAAAACATCAACTTCTTTACAAACTTTACATATTCTTGGTTAGTATAAGTTGAATTTTTCTATCTGAGTGGAACTAATCTGCTCCTTTCTGGTGGTATTTTGTAATGTAAAGCTGTTAGCGAAATGACAGGAAATCTGACCAATGGTATTTATGATTTTCACTATGGGGGCTGGCCTATAGTAGCTTGGCCCTGCGATTTGCCAGATAACTTCAAATGGACTTCAGGTGAGATCACAGCATAACTAGCTGAAAAGCTTGGCATGTGCAGAAGGGGTTTATCACTTATACAGAACTGCATGACACCTCTCCTCATAGAGACACTTTTATATGTATACTCACTCATCCTTTCTTTTGAAAAACAAGACATTTGCAGTACTTTAATTTAGAATGTGTTTTGTATAAAAGTAGTCAGTAATATATCAGACACCCCCCCCCCCCCCCCCCCTCGGTGGACTGTGTTGGAACAATGTTCATTAATTACTGGTGAAGCAAGAACATAACCAAGAAGGACAGAAAAAAGGAGGAGAAGAAGGAGAAAAAGGAGGAGAAGAAAGAGAAGAAGAAGAAGAATAAGAAGGAGAAGAGTGCTAGGTAACCTGTTGCTGAGGTCCCCGCAGGCTTCTCTCTTGGTACTATGGCACGTCCGAAGAAATCCAGTTCGGGCTGTAAAATTGTAGGGGGGGGGGGGGTAAAGTACATCAATATACACCTGAAACAACCTCGAGTTGACGCTTCTAATAATGATACTCCATCAACTCCATTAGTCTCAAGAGTGCAAAGCTCAAAAGTATTTAGGGTAAATGGATGAGGGCAATAAATGTAAATACTAGCCAGCAGTTCGAGAAAGGTTTATCCACTAAGCTTTGGCAGTGACAATTTTAAAAGACATCTGATGACCAATTAAAAATGAATCCATATAGAAATGTTTGTAACAGGTAGGGGTTAAGGCTGAACTATGAGATACTGATAAGGATGTTTTATTAAGGCAATATTAGGAATCAACAGGATTTAAGGTAGTATGATAAGGTTTTAAGGCGGTATGGTGCAGTCTGGCCACCTTGCACTCCACAACAGCTTCTTTGACAATGTTCTCAAGCCGATGTTGGTGGTTCCTGACTGTTGGCTTCTTCATCTGTGGTCACGTCACCTGTTGTCCTGCCTCAACATTCTCTGACTGTGAAGTCTGAGAGAAAAAAATAAAAAATGAAAACCACAAATGAGCCACCATGAATATATGAGCATAAAAAAAATAACAGCGACATTTATAACATGGTAGACAACCATTTTCCCTAACCTGAATAAATACTATGCTTCTTTGACATCATTAAGTGCGAATATGTTTTTGCCAATATTGTTTCCTTATACCCATCTACTAGCTTTTCCTGAAAGGTGAATAACACAGGACTTGAATGTCTACTGTGGTACTCCACTGGAGGGTGAGGCACAGAAAAGAGACTCTGGAAGGTCAGAACGTGGGGGTCTGGAACATGAGGTCTGGAACGTGGGGTCTGGAACGTGAGGTTCTGGAAGGTGAGGTTCTGGAACGTGGGGTTCTGGAATGTGGGGTTCTGTGCCGGTGTGTCTCTACCTTCTGGTTCCGATTCTGCTGCGCTCGTTCCAACCTCCTCATTCTCTCCAGCTCCATCTCCCTGGCGATCAGCTGCTTCACTTGATAGGTCAGCTGTCGTCGAGGGGGCAGCCCAGGAAACCTCACCACATTCTCCACATTCCTGCACACACACATTAATCCTTGATCCATTTTGTTGGCCTCAGAACATGCTGAAATCCTTGGTAGTGTTTGTCTTACAACCAATATGTATATGAAATAACTAAGTTACATGACAGGAAAGGAAAGATGGAAAGATTACATTACATATATGATCCACATTTCCTACAGGCTGTAACAACAGTACAAGAAATTGGGATGAAAAGGGAGAAAAGGCATTCAGATTGTACAATGTTAATCTGATAAATGGCACCACCATCAGGGATTATTTGTGAGACCTAACTGAAGTAATTCAAGACGGGGCAATTCAACGTCTTTTTGCCTTACAATATCCTTCAATAGTGCTGATCAAGACAAAAAATACCATTATTCTCCCATAAAGCCCAAGAGAAAAGAGACTTCTCATGTTTCACCAGAGTTTCCACTGTGAAGTCACATGTACTGCTCTGTTTAAGGTGCAGTTCTGATGAAAGACTGTCCCTACCCTTGAAGTGAGGATGGACGTCTACAAGGGCATAAAGCTCAGTCATAGGACTCTGACTTGGGTTGGCAAGCAAAAATGAAAACATTGTCCTGACACTACAGGGTTCATCAAAGGGGACGTCCCACATCCCTGTGATGAACATCTGTCAATGTCTCCTCTCTGCTCTGAGGAGGGTGTGTGTGTTTACTCACGGTTCTAGTACGTAGGTGTACTGTACTCACGGTTCTAGTACGTAGGTGTACTGTACTCATGGTTCTAGTACGTAGCAGAGGTGGGACCAAGTCAGTGTTTTGCAAGTCTCAAGTAAGTCCAAGTCTTTATCCTCAAGTCCCGAGTCAAGTCTCAAGCAAAGACAGTCAACTCAAGTCAAGTCTCGAGTCAAGACAGGCAACCGTCAAGTCAAGTCCCAAGTCTGAAACTTGGAATTTCAAGTCCTTTCGAGTCTTTTTTTTTTACAGGCACCAACGCTTTACGAATGCTACGCTGATGCGTTTCTTTACTCGTTTTGTTGGTGTCCGGCAGCCAAAAGATGACAGATCATTTACATTTTTATCTTTTCTTAATTGCATAAATGTACTTAAACAAGAATGTTTCGTTACATCATTTTACACGAAAATAGCAAGCTTCATCGTAAGCAAGATGCTGTCATTACGAATTATTCTAAACATTTGGATAAAATGTTTAAATATAGACTAATAAAAGGTTAGGGTTATTTTTTCATTGTTTTCTGTTATTGTGGGGTCACGGTGTACTATTGTTACCTGGAGATTCAGTGGGGTCACATATTCTGATGGCTGCCATCAGAATAGGTGACCCCAGTTAAGAAGGCTCACCTGTACATCCCATTCATGATTTCTTTGTTGGCTGCAATGGTGAGGGGATGGTAAATCTTGTTTAAGTACATTTATGTAATTAAGAGACGATAAAATGTAAATATAAACATCTGTGATATTTTGGCTCGTGGACACCAACAAAATGAGTAAAGAAAGTGCATCAGCGTAGTTTACGTAGCATTCGTAAAGCATTTGTGCCTCTTAACAGAAACTATGAAATAGCGC
Organism: Brachyhypopomus gauderio; assembly: GCF_052324685.1. Lineage (NCBI taxonomy): Eukaryota > Metazoa > Chordata > Actinopteri > Gymnotiformes > Hypopomidae > Brachyhypopomus > Brachyhypopomus gauderio. The sequence goes on from NW_027506893.1 coordinate 697,411, forward strand.
CCCCTGTGGTCACAAAACTCGACGGTCACAGAATCTGGTGTAACACAGATACTATGGCTGCAATGGTGAGGGGATGGTAAATCTTGTTTAAGTACATTTATGTAATTAAGAGACGATAAAATGTAAATATAAACATCTGTGATATTTTGGCTCGTGGACACCAACAAAATGAGTAAAGAAAGTGCATCTGCGTAGTTTACGTAGCATTCGTAAAGCGTTTGTGCCTCTTAACAGAAACTGTGAAATAGCGCCCCCTGTGGTCACAAAACTCGACGGTCACAGAATCTGGTGTAACACCGGTCTGCGTCAGAAGGACGGAAATGAAATTAATGGGGTGCACTTTATAAATATTAATATGCATTTTAAAATTTTGATTTGGGGTTAAAAAAAGCAAGTCTTTGCAAGTAAACAGGTTCAAGTCCAATTCAAGTCCCAAGTTATTGGTGTAAAAGTCCAAGTCAAGTCTAAGTCTGAATATTTTTTCAAGTCAAGTCAAAAGTCTTAATATTAATGACTCGAGTCTGACTCGAGTCCAAGTCATGTGACTCGAGTCCCCACCTCTGGTACGTAGGTGTACTGTACTCACGGTTCTAGTACGTAGGTGTACTGTACTCATGCGTGATTGTACTGTACTCACTCACGCGTGTAGTTTGAGACTAATTTTGACCACTTTAGTGTCCCATAGCCTGCTCGCTTGACCCGGTGACATGTTTATAATTATAACGAGTAACTATACAGCACGTAAAAAATCTATCGGAGTAAAAGTATTAAACTAATGGAAAATATGTAGTGAAGTAAAAGTGGAAATAGGAGAAAAATAATAATACTCCAGTAAAGTACAGATACAGCATTTTAATAAGTACAGTAGTGAAGTAGTTCTACTTCGTTAATATACATCTCTGGCCGTCGGTATCTGCAATGTATGCGCTTAGGCCAGTAGTGTTTGCAATGGAATGAATGAAAACGTGAGAACGAATTGAATCCGTGTATCATTCGTTCATTTGATATTCAACTGAAAATCAAAATCGGAAAATCAAAAAATCATTCATTATTTTGTTTTTCGTTTTGAATATAAAAACAAAAAAACAAACCAGGCTTTTATTTTTCAGTTTTTTATTTGATGATCCAAACAAAAATAGCAAAATAAAAAAACGGGTTCGGAGCCGAACTTGATTTTGATTTTTTAACTTGACCCATTTATGTGCCCCGGAAGTTACTGATATGTTTATTCTTCGTGGTCTTCGTTCTTCAGTGTTACTTGTTCTACTCTGAGCCTAGACATTGGAACATAGTCTATATTGGTATAGACAATGTGACCATATTGGAACCACATTCTAGATTAATTAAATATTTATTTGAAGGTGGTAAGACGCATGCAGAGATTTCGTGCACGTTGCAGCAAATGGATATCCAGTGATGATCTGGTGTTAATATTTGTCATTGTGTTTTGTAGTGTTCGTTTACTTTAGTCTCTGCTGTGTTTTCTGTGCCTTGTATTATTTATATAAACGTGTTTTCCTTTCATAATCGCTGTGGTCCTTTATATTCCTTCGTGAGTGTTTCTGTGAAGTGTGTTCCGTATGCCTCGTAAGTTGCGCACTCTCCGTGTGGGCGCGGTTCACTTAGAGCTAGGGTGACCAGACGTCCTCTTTTTCCCGGACATGTCCTACTTTTGAGACCTAAAAAATGTCCGGGGGCAATTTGTTCGACTGCCTCAAACAGAATACATGTACAGTGCAAAAGTGTTTACAAGCGAAAGCACGTGTGTCCGCCGGTTCTACGGCGATGAAACGAAAGTGTACGTTTACGGAGGAGTTAAAGAGAAAAAACGTTCGACACACACACACCATCCACCTAAATCATTCACCGATACACCGATGACCCCCACCCAGCACAAAAGGTCTCCTCCTTTTCAGAAACCCAACTCTGGTCACCCTACTAGCGGAGACTAGCTCCGTTAAAGTATGTGCCAGCCCTTTATCGCGATTGTGTCCAACCCACCACGTTACACAGATATTGGTATATTATTTATTTCAGTAATTCCATTCAAAAGGTGAAACTTGTATATTATACTCATTCGTTGCACGCCGACTGATATATTTAAGAAAATTTGAATATTGTGAAAAGGTTCAATATTGAAGATAATATTAAATAGCTAATGAACTAAAACTGGTCTCTCAGTCTAGTTCTGTATGCTACACAGTCATGGGGAAGAAAAACAAGTAGTTATATATATTAAGTGCATCCTAAACAACAACCTACAACTCTTATTACAGGTGCTGTTCATAAAATAAGAATATTATGAAAAGCTATTGAAATAATTAGATAAAAACTCACCACCACTATTAGGTAAGAGGTAGAAATACTCATATCTGAGTTGTAGGTTGCTGGTCATCATGGGCTTAATGTAATACAACTTGTTTGGTGCTGTTCTGATGGACCGTTTAAAAGCTATTGAAATTAAAATATAAAAACTCACCACCACTATTAGGTAAGAGGTAGAAATACCCATATCTGACTTATAGGTTGTTGCTTAGGATTGCGCTTAATATATAATAGCTTGTTTTATGATCTTATGATGCACCATTTAAATTGACATAATTAGACAAAAACTGACCTCCACAAATTGGTGCAAGGTAGAAATACCCATATAAATGTGCCATATTTTGTCAATTGTGATTTTTTTTCACCGCGATCGAAATTTGTCCTCCACTTTTTACCCATCTGTGCAGTTAGAACACACACACACTAGTGATTACTAGGGGGCTGTGGTGCACACGTGTCCAGAGCAGTGGGCAGCCCGGCACCCGGGGAGCAGTTGGGGTTAGGTGCCTTGCTCAAGGGCACCTCAGTCATGGTCTCAAGCCTGGGAATCAAACCCACGACCCTCCGGTCACAAGACCAGTTCCCTACAATCAGGCCATGACTGCCCGTTGTATTACAAGTTGTATTACACAAAGTGCATCCTAAATAACAACTATATACTTTGTGTAAAACAACTTGTTTGGTGGTCTTATGATGGACCATTGAAAAGATATTGAAATTATTGAAAAAAAAAACCAGAGTGCGCAGTGCTCTGGGGCCTTTACTACCGCCACTTGCGTCCGTGTTAACCGTGTTAATGTAATTTGTAGACGGTGCCTTAGACGTCGTAGCGGTCACAATAGTACATTTTAAATAAAATGTTGTATACAACTTAAATATGTATATTCCTGGCGTAAACAAAGTTGTAGATATTTATTTTGCACATTTGGGCACTTATTATTGAAGAAAGAATTCCGAATATGCAAACGTAAAACCAACTTTACCGCAGTCAAACGAAGACCACGAAGAACAACTTCCGGGGCACACAAATGGGTCGAGTTAAAAAATCAAAATCAAGTTCGGCTCCGAATCCGATTTTTAATTTAGCTATTTTTGTTTGGATCATCAAATAAAAAACAGAAAAATACAAGCCTGATTTGTTTTTTTGTTTTTATATTCAAAACGAAAAACAAAATAATTAACTGTTTTTTTTGATTTTCCGATTTTGATTTTCAGTTGAATATCAAATGAACTAATGATACACGGATTGGTAATCGTGTGAACGAATTAATAAAACGTGACCACGAGTTTAATAAAAAGGTGCGCACGATTAAAACAGAACGTGAGAACGAATTGTTAATCGTGTGAACGAATTAATAATTCGTGAGCATGAATACCAGAAATATGGAAGTTTTTCTGTCTCAATATTAAAATGAAAATGTAATGCGCATTTGCATTTACATGTTCTACTCATACAAGCAACTTTGAGCTCAAAATTCAAATTCAAATGCAATAACTCCATTTTCATTTGCAATTGTTCCACTCATACAAGCAACTTTGAGCTCAAAATTCTAATTCAAATGCAATAACTCCATTTACATTTGCAATGTGATGGCCATCCATTCACATTTCATTTACACATACATTTTGATGCTTTATATGTGTCTTTATTGAAATGAAAATGTATTTCCCGATTTGAATTATCAGGTTCATGTGATCATGCAAAGGTTGTATCAAAATTATAATTAAAATGCTATTCGCTTAATATGCTTTGCATTTCGTGATAACACGTTTTAAACGTAATTTTCAACCTCACCACCACGCTAAAAAGATGTCAATATTCAAACCTTAATGGAGAAATAGCGCCACCCCTGTTTGCAATAACATTACGATACCAACAGCGCTAAAACTGTGTCAAAATGCATCTTGAAAATGCAATCCGAGCAGATTGCATTTTAATTTCCATGGTCTTCCACTATAGTCAAATTATAGTCAAATTAGATCCCATCAGCCTTCCAATCAGATTCCACCTCCCTCCACTTTATTCAGCCAATCGGGTTCCCCTTTCCACCTCAGGGAGCCAATCAGGACGGGACTAAAGCACGCTCAGCACAGAGCCATATAGTTTCTGGCTCTGCAGTACAGGCGAGTTTTTGGTCTTGATTTATGATCCCCAGAGCCGGAGTGGCTAATCGGGAGATTCGGGAGGATTCCCGATGGGGCGGCTCATGTCAGTCTCTAGTTTGGGCCGATTGGGAGGGAAAAATAATTTTGGGCCGGATTTGGACATGAAACTCCCGGGCTGAAAATGTGTCCCACTCCGGCCCTGATGATCCCTAATGCCTGGTTCACACTGCACGACTTTTCAGTCGTCAGGTTTTTGTGCCGTTCGCACTACACTGGTTGTGCTGTAATCGCGAGTCTTTCAGTTGTTGTGGCTTTCACACTACATGACTGATCGGTGACGCGGGCTCACGAATTACACGACTGGGGAATCGCCGACTCATCTGGCTGCCGTCCAAAAACGCGAGAACACGAAAACGAAACTCTCGTGAAAACCAGCAACACCACATAAAGAATAAAACAATGTACATGTACTCCACATTTTCGTTATTATTATTATTTTAGTCCCATAGTCCCAAGTTGCCAGAATTATTTCATCTCTCCGTTGCAGTAAACATAGTTATAATCAATCGCACTATTTCTCCAGTGCTGTCACAATAACTTAAACAGTGTTGTAGTAAAGTTGTAAGAAAGGTGAGGATTTTGTGTGTTTGCTGGGTTACTGTTTTGAAAGCATTCTTGAAAGTTTTTTACATTCTCAGAGATATCTTCAGCGGTGCCGCGGTTCTCTCTCCGCGTTCACATTGGCTGTAGTTAGACGCTGCTGCCGACTCTCAGTCGCCGACTGGGCTACATATTAAACATGCTAGATATTAAACACGCTAGATATTAAACATGCTAGATATCTGCCGGTCGTCTGCGATGAGTCGGCGACCACTCGGCGAGCGTCTTTCAGCAGTTCACACTACACTGAGCGAGCGACGAGTGATCGCCGATTTGCCTCCGACCACAGTTTCTGTCGGCGATCTACAAAAAACAGTCGGCGACTGAAAAACAGCCTAAAATCGTGTAGTGTGAACCGGGCATAAGGTGCAAACTATAACGTAGAGGAAAAGAACTCGTACGAAAGACAGACCAAAGAATAAAAACGTACACTGAACACTCGATTAAACAAACACAATCTATGAACCCCAAAGGTATAGTCTGAGACTAGGGAAAGGCATGAAACGTAGACAACGGAAGCTTATACTAAGGACTTACCAAGGCATGAAAACATAAGGACCACTCGACTCAAACAAGGGCAATCTATGAACCCACAATGTGTAGTATGGAGTGAGATTGCGATCTTTAATATGAGAGCGCAAAGATAAGATTCAATCAAGCAAGTCAGACACACTGAGCACGCAAAATCAAGAAAACCGAGCGCTGTTAAGTGCGCTCACTTTCCTGTTTTCAGTGCGCGTTTCAGTTTTTTGCTCGCTTCTAAAATTTCTGCTCGCGTCATGATTACAAGTACGTTAAAGATCAAAGCTTGGTAGAGGATTACCTGCGGGTTCAGGTAATTATGCCGCGTCTGTGGCATTAACCACACTAAACAGGGACGCTGGGGGATTCTAGATAACATCACTCATCGAGGCATTACCGCTTTATAACTTTAAAAATACGACAGCACAAATGTTTATTTAAATAAACCAGCATTAACGAGGAGAAATGGTTTTCTGTTTCTGATCACACGAGACGCTTCACGGAGGTCGGCCGTTGTACCGCCATAGTTTGAGGCACACAGTTGCTCTGCCACAGCGCTCAATTTGGCAATAACAGTCACATCAGCGCCAGATAAGGCTGATATGTCTGCCACTTGATCGATTAAACTTTCACACTAATGTAGTGTAAATTCACCATAAGGACTCGTCTGCTACCCTTTGAATTAATCTAATGAGCGCTTCTGTGACCATGTCTAAAAAAACTCGCCTGTACTGCTGCACTGTAGTCCCGTCCTGATTGGCTGCCCGCTGTGGAACCTGATTGGCTGAATAAAGTGAAACCGTGGAATCTAATTTGACTATAATTTGACTATAGTGGAAGACCATGGAAATGAAAATGCAATCTGCTCGGATTGCACTTTCAAGATGCATTTTGACAGTTTTAGCGCTGTTGGTATCGTAATGTTATTGCAAACAGGGGTGGCGCTATTTCTCCATTAACGTTTGAATATTGACATCTTTTTAGCGTGGTGGTGAGGTTGAAAATTACGTTTCAAACGTGTTATCACGAAATGCAAAGCATATTAAGCGAATAGCATTTTAATTATAATTTTGATACAACCTTTGCATGATCACATGAACTTGATAATTCAAATCGGGAATTTTTTTTTCATTTCAATAAAGACACAAATAAAGCATCAAAATGTATGTGTAAATGAAATATGAATAGACGTCTATCACATTGCAAATGTAAATGGAATTATTGCATTTGAATTTGAATTTTGAGCTCAAAGTTGCTTGTATGAGTGGAACATGTAAATGCAAATACGTATTACATTTTCATTTGAATATTGACACAGAATAACTTCCATACAGAAAAAGTGCGGTCGAATGGTAAAACGTTCCCTCTGTGACTACCCGATCCGTACACCCTGCCCGATCCGTACCGAGCATGCGCGAGAAAATGTGCGCATGCGCGTTGCGATTGGCCCAGGCACGTATCGGGCAGATATTTTGCACATGCGTTAACACTTTACGACACTACCGTTACATTTTACGACACCTTTGTAAACAGTTAAAAATAATAATAGTAGTAATAATAATTAAATAATAGTAATAAAATAATAAATTATATTTATTATAATTGTAACTGCGGATATATACATACACATATATTATAATATGTATATATATGAGAGATATATTTATACATTGGTTACATTGGGGAGAACATTCGTTTGGGGTGCAAGAAGTGTAATAAAATAATGAAGGATTTCAGATTTTATGGCGAGTTAAAGGAGTAGATCTCCCACGGTTTATTCAAACCGACTTGTGATAAAAATATGCGACGCGAAATTCGTCGTGTATCTGAAAACTTTATAGTTAAAGGTAAGTTAAATTCAAACCATGTTCCTAAGAACAGTCGGTCCTGTCGTGGAATATAAAGTTAATAACTATGGTGGAACGTTTTCTTTTTATGTTTAGATAACCGAATGTTTTACATCGGACCAAACAAAAGGTAGGCCAAAAGTAACCGGCAATAATCCTGTCTATAGTGCGTCGTACACCATGATGGTTACCGGTGCCAGGGTTATTATGACACTCGATCAGAGCAGACCTCTTTTCCTCTTCAGTCAACATAACCAAACGCATATATTTTTTGTTTGGTCCGATGTAAAACATTCGGTTATCTTAACATAAAAAGTAAACGTTCCACAATTGTTATTTATAAACATATTTATAAGAACTTTATATTCCACGACAGGACCGACTGTTACCTAGGAACTTACCTTCAACTATAAAGTTTTCAGATACACGACGAATTTCACGTCGCATATTTTTATCACAAGTCGATTTGAATAAACCGTGGGAGATTTACTCCTTTAACTCGCCATAAAATCTGAAATCCTTCATTTTTTTATTACAACGCTTCTCGTACGATCACACACTCCGTTCACTACTTCGCATCTAGTAGTGTCGTAAAGTGTTAACGCATGCGCAAAATATCTGCCCGATACGTGCCTGGGCCAATCGCAACGCGCATGCGCACATTTTCTCGCGCATGCTCGGTACGGATCGGGCAGGGTGTACGGATCGGGTAGTCACACCCTCGTTTAAATATATTTTATTACCCATGTCCTCTCCGGGGTTCCGTACATTTATACTTCCTGGATCAAAACAAAAATGAAAGTACTTTCCATCGGACTTGGTTCCAGAAGCAGAATGTCATTTGGTAAGTTTATAACCAATTATGATTTGTATAACTATGTTATATGTTAAACGTTTTAGATACTCAGTCGACCGTTTCGAGTTAGGCTGAAACAAACATCAAACGTGTTATGATATTACATGTATGTGAACGGACCCCGAGAAACACGAGGCTTAACTAGTTTAAAATCGTTTACTGACATTAAATGACAATAAACGGGAACAAAATATTTCTCATTAAACTAAAAGTCCAGGAACAAGTCAGAAGAGATCTAAATATTTAGCGAAACACAACAGCAATGAAACCGAAAGACAGAGGCTATGAAAGCATTAACAGCTATCGTAAAAACTATAACCAAGGTAGGACGCTTGATTATTGTGCAACAGGACAGTTGAAACAAATTAAATATCTCATTCGGGAGATTGACTGGTCATATTAGGTCTGCTCATGTGTGATTTTGTCTGCTCAGGTCTGCTCATTTGTTAGTTTGTCCATATCTCTACCGCGCCTAAACTGTCCGTGCTTTGACAACTCAGTGTAAAAGCTCATGCGCAAATATACGAGTTGTTATCAGAATCAGAATCTCTTTATTTCGCCAGGTATGTTAAACATACTAGGAATTTGTCTTGGTGAGAACAACACATGTATGACATGTAACACGTGCACACGTTGACAAACGTAACTCTAAAAGGTACAATAAACAATAAATAGACTCTGGAATATAGTAGAAAAAGAGCGTAGACAAAAAAGACATAAATAGACAATGTAAAATGTAAAATATAAAATCTGTATTGTACACATTTGAGTATGAATATATATGTATCTAGATGTTCCTGAGGTAGGTTTATGTTAAATAATGTTGTAGATGTTACGGATGATGTTAACATTGTACAGCTGTGCAAATTAGCATAGTAGACATGTCCTGTTCAGTGCAGTTAAGTCCATTTGGTTTAAAGACTCAGAGGAGTCCACTGTGGTTGAGGAGAGCTACAGCTTTGGGAAAGAAGCTGTTAGCATGTTGTGTTGTGCTGGTTCTGATGGTCCTTAGTCTTCTACCAGAGGGGAGAGTCTGGAAGAGGTGATGTCCAGGATGTGAGAGGTCTGTTGTAATTTTGTGAGCGTGTTTCCTCACCCTGCTGGTGTGGATCTCCTGCAGTGTTGGCAGGTTACATCCAATGATCTTCTCTGCTGATCTGATGATGCGCTGGAGTCTGGCTCTTTCTTTTGAGGTAGAGGAACCAAACCAGGTGGTTATGGATGAGGTGAGGATGGACTCGATGATCACTGTATAGAACTGGATCATCAGGGTCTGCGGCAGGTCAAATTTCCTGAGCTGTCTCAAGAAGAACATTCTCTGCTGAGCTTTCTTGGTGATGTTGGCAGTGTTCCTCTCCCACTTCAGGTCCCTGGATATGGTAGTGCAGAGTGGGAATGAGTTCAACGAGGCTGTGATTGGAGAGCCAGAGACAGCGCGATAGGCGTTCTTGATGCTGGTGTAGCATTTGTCCAGCACACGCGATGTGTTGCCTGTATTTGGGCATCTCCTTAGTGAGGTTCGCACTGTTAAAGTCCCCCAGGATGATCAGCAGCCAGTCTGGATGATCTCTCTCTAGTTCCATTATCTGTTCGGCCAGCTGTCTCTGCACGTCGCTGGTGCACGCGCTCGGTGAAATGTACACGCTGGCCAGAACGAAGGAGCTGAATTCTCTGGGAGAGTAAAACGGCCGACAGTAAATGAAGAGAGACTCTAGATGAGGAGAGCATGATGTTAACAGTGCTGTAGTGTCTTTACACCAGCGCTTGTTGATGTAGAAGCAGATTCCTCCTCCCCTGCTCTTCCCGCTTCGCTCCACGTCTCTGTCCGCTCTCAGCAGCTGGATGCCCGGTACGTCCAGCCCGCTGTCCGGGATCAGCTCGTTCAGCCAGGTCTCCGTGAAGCAGAGGGCAGAAGCAGAGGAGAAGTCCTTGTTGGTCCGGTGGAGCAGGAGTAGTGGCAGTCGTGGCCTGGTGGTAGGGAACTGGTCTTGTGACCGGAGGGTTGTGGGTTCAATTCCCAGACCTGAGGCCATGACTGAGGTGCCCCTGAGCAAGGCCCTTAACCCTCAATTGCTCACTTGTATAAAAATGAGATAAAATGTAAGTCGCTCTGGATAAGGGCGTCTGCCAAATGCCATAAATGTAAATGAGTAGTTCCTCAGTTTTGTTACTGAGAGATGGGAGGTTGGACCCCTTTGTCGGCGCCTCCAGCGTCTCCTTGCTAGTCCAAGCAGCGTCAGCGCGGCCGTTGTTAAGATTTCCACACACTCTGAAGGTACTTGAATAAATTCCGGCATAAAGTCAGGAGAAATGTTGTCCCTGATGGTTAGTAACTGTTCTCTGTTCCAGCTGACCGAGTTTGACATACAATAGACAACATTAATTAACAAAAACAAACAACACGGAGGAGCTCGTCACCGTGGCTGCCATCCTTGGCGCCATCGTCTTCTAGTGTTATGATTATTAAACACTCAGAAAAAATAGGTTTAAAGTATAGACTAATATAAGAATGTAATAAAATACATTTTTGTAAATAGTGACAGTTTTTAGCATTCAGATGATGTAAATTCCTCCAGGTCTGTGATCCCATAAGAAGCAACATCCTCACATATGATCAGTGTGACTGAAACAGTCCTGCAGAGCTGAAACTACTCACTCATGATATGATGGATTCTCCTGTTTCAGCTGTGGTTGGTGTGTGTGGATAAGCAGCACAGAAGTGGCCATCCAGTGTGTGTGTGTGTGTGTGTGTGTGTGTGTGTGTGTGTGTGTGTGTGAGAGAGAGAGTTAATGTGAAATTAATGAATACAGACTGCCTTTAAAAACAAGTATGTGCAAAACAAGTAAATAAAATTATGTCTTTTATGTATTTGAATTGTTCTATGCTTTAAGTATTTAAATGTTTTTAGGTTTTAAGTACTGAAGGATTACAGTTCTTAGGTTTTAAGTATTGAAGGATTTCAGTACTTGGGTTTTAAGTATTGAAGGATTACAGTACTTAGGTTTTAAGTATTGAATGATTACAGTACTTGGGGTTTAAGTATTGAAGGATTTCAGTACTTGGGTTTTAAGTATTGAATGATTACAGTACTTGGGTTTTAAGTATTGAATGATTACTGTACTCTGGTTTTAAGTATTGAAGGATTACAGTACTTGGGTTTTAAGCATTTAAACTGTGTTTCAGGGATGAAGCTGGTCTGTGTGTCATTCCTGCTGTCCTCTTTATTTATGGTGTCCACATCAGGTACGTGTTCTGTACAAGTTGTGTGAGTGTGTATGTGTGGTGTGTGTTGTATGTGTGTGTATATGTGGTGTGTGTTTGTGTATGTGTGGTGTGTGATGTGTGGTGTGTGTTGTGTGTGTGTGTATGTGTGGTGTGTGTTTGTGTATGTGTGGTGTGTGTTGTGTTGTTTGTGTATGTGTGGTGTGTGTTGTGTGTTTGTGTATGTGTGGTGTGTGTTGTGTGTTTGTGTGTATATGTGGTGTGTGTTGTTTGTGTATGTGTGGTGTGTGATGTATGTGTTTGTGTATATGTGGTGTGTGATGTATATGTTTGTGGTAGGCTTGTCACGATACTAAGAATTACAACTTCGATACGATACTTAAAAAAATATTGAAATTTGATACCATTTTCGATACCAAAGTCAGATACGGTGCTAATTTCAGTTTTAAAGCCTTTTTATTTTTTTTTATAAACAAACAAATGAATGTTGCTTTGTGTTTGAAAATGCTTGAAATTGTAACTTCATTTCACAACAAATATCTGTCTGACTGAACAGTTCTTTTGTGTTAACAAATACGATCATCTTGTAATTCCAGGATGAAACATGAGAGAACGTGAAGACGTTACGATTGGGCGTTTTGAAAATAAACAACCATTAAATAATGTGATAAAAAAGCGAATAATTTTGAGTACATGTATAAATATTTAACTTATCCCAACAAACATGCGACGTCAGAAAGACGTTAAAATCAAGTCTGTATCACGTCGGTCAGTCCAGACCCATTTTTGCATGTCTGGTGGACGTTCAAAACTGGTTCAAAATCTGACAGTGTGACTAGGACCTTAACCTTTTAACTTAACATGAACGTCTATGACGAGTTTTCTATCTGAACGTTTGACTAGGACCTTTATTGGATGTCAGGACGTGCAAAAACTGCAACTGAACGGCAGTAATAGACGTTAATAGACGTCGCTAAAACTTTCATTCTGGCTTTTCAGTGGACGTCTTTTGAACGTCTGACAAAGTCTCTTTGCTCATGCTGGGAAATATTGAAATGGACCTTGAAAGTGACATACAAGTGTTTGAATTCTACAAGGTGTATGAACCCTGCAAACATGACTTTGTTCATCACGCTGAAGCACGGCGCACGCGAGGTCGTGCACTTCTCGAATTTTGTAACTTCGCATGCGCCGCACTTCAGCGCAGTGAACAAAGTCATGTTTGCAGGGTTCAATTCAAGCGCTTGTACCAATATTTCCCAGCACGTTAAACTTAATTAAGTTAAATATTTATACATATACTCGAAATGATTCGAAATATTGCGCTTTTAATCACATTATTTAATGGTTGTTTATTTTCAAAACGCCCAATCTTAACGTCTTCACGTTCTCTCATGTTTCATCCTGGAATTACAAGAGGCTCGTATTTGTTAATGTAATACATGAAAACTGTTCAGTCAGACAGATATTTGTTGTGAAACGAAGTAGTTACAATTTCAACATTTTTAAGTACTTTAGCCTAAATTGCAGCACTTTTCAAACCTGAAACACAAAGCAGCATTAAAATTCGTCAGGTAAGTGTTCATTCCCCTGTTTTGAGGGGTGTTTCTTTTATACTACCACATATAGTTTCGGACAACACTGCAAAGCGGAAAGTATAAAGCCTGAGTCGAGCGCTATGGTCACTCAACCAGGCTTTAGCGCCCTTCGTTGAAATGTTCCAAAAGCACCGCTTGCAAACGGGCTTGTTCATGTCCTTCAGTTTTCCATCTGTATCTGCGTCGAATCCAATCTGCCATATTAGCATTACAAACTGTCCTGTGCATTACGGCAGCTTGGGTGGGTCAAACGAAAGCGCATTTTATGTAAAAAGAATCGATACTTAAGGGAAATGAGTATTGTACCGTTTCAGAATGTTCAGTATCGATACGTATCGATATATCGATTTTTTTGACAACACTAGTTTGTGGTCAGAGAGAAAGTATCCTGTGTGTCTAAAGCTGATACCAGCCAATCTGACAGTAAACAACTCTGAGGGCACTTGGTTGTCTATTCTGACCAATAACAAAAACAGAGGAGTAGGAGACATTGTATATAGTGGAGAACATATTACAGCAGACTACCTCATTAGACCAGTGTGACTAACACAGAGTACCTCATTAGACCAGTGTGACTAACACAGAGTACCTCATTAGACTAGTGTGACTAACACAGAGTACCTCATTACACCAGTGTGACTAACACAGAGTACCTCATTAGACTAGTGTGACTAACACAGAGTACCTCATTACACCAGTGTGACTAACACAGAGTACCTCATTAGACCAGTGTAACTAACACAGAGTACCTCATTAGACCAGTGTGACTAACACAGAGTACCTCATTAGACCAGTGTGACTAACACAGAGTATCTCATTAGACCAGTGTAACTAACAACCACCAGTTCTATTGTGCAGTAGGAAGAGTGCTGATACTGATATAGGAGAAGATGTCAATACTGAAATGTGTTATAGACATTATATGTTTGATTTTCATTGCAGAGGACGTTAAGGTAGTGGGTCCAGATGCTACTCTTTTTGTTAATGCTGGTGAAGACCTGGTCCTGCCCTGTTCTCTACAACCCAACATCAGTGCTGTGAACATGAGAGTGGAGTGGACCAGACCAGATCTGACAGAAACGGATAGATTTGTGCATCTGTATGTAAACTATAGAGACTGGACTGATTGGCAGATTGAGTCCTACAGAGGGAGGACAGGACTGTTTAAAGAAGAGCTACAGAAAGGCAACACCTCACTGAAACTCTCAGCAGTCCAACCTTCTGATGATGGAGTTTACAACTGCTTTATTCTATCCTCTGGTTGGGATGACGAAGCTACTCTTTATGTGGCTGTCAAAGGTAAGAACCATTTACAGGTTTAAACACTTATTTGTTATACTTATTATTTCCATATTGTTATTGCTAACAAATTATTTAATTAATTGGACCACCAAGTGTTTAAACCTGGGAACTAAGCATAACTTACAAGGAATCAGTTATATTGTAATGGTGAAATGAGAAGGATGTTAGACTAGCCAATCAGAGCGCAGCTCTTGTTCATATAGATTCCCCATCCTCAAACAGATGTAGTTAGTTGTAAGAGAGACTCGCCGTACAGCCCTAGCATCGAACCCAGTAGTAGTTCAGGTGCTGGAGCTAGGCAGTCTTGAGCGTTGAATGTCAACATTGTTAACTAAAGCAGTTAAATTGAAGCCTACCTTGTCGCGTGCTGTTATTCTCACACACACCTACGCTGCACGACCAGGGAGAACCGTAGCGCTGCCGGCGGACGAGCAGCCCGAAATAGCGATTCGGTGAGCCGGCTTGTTTCTACAGCAACTGGCTAATGCTGACCGCAAGGTGCCAGTGAAAAGTGAAACGCGACAATTGGTGTCAGAAGCGGGATAAAGAAGGAAGAAATATCGCTATGATGTGGAGAGTATCCAGAGTTTAAATTCGCTAAACGCTACGCAGACGAAAAAACAAAAACAAAACAAAGTTCCTAGCATCGAATGCTAACAGGCTAACTACATAGCTGAGTAGACGCGGCATCGCGTGACCAAAACCCCCTCTTGTCGCCACCATTTTGGATGTAAAAATAAAAGACGGAAGCAGCAATAAATAAATAGATAAATAAATTGATCAATAATAAGAAGGAAAAATGGAAAATGAAGCATTCCACCACTCAGGGGAAGAGGCTTGTGCTGCTAGCACCCTAGAACAACCCCCAGCCTGGCTACAAGTCTTATTAGAGCATCAAACTAAACAGTTGCAACAAGTGTTGGCCCCAGCACTAACTCAAATAGAGACGGCTGTCAAAGATATTAAGAAGCCTCCATAAAAGCAGTCTGATGGACATGATCAGTCACACACTGTATCAAGCTCGTCATCCGTTCTCACTGAGCATCCCCATGGGGTACCCCCCACCACTTCACCACCTCTTCCTGACTTTTCCCCAGAGATGGAAGTGATCCGGCAGCGCTCTCGCATGTCAGCCCCAGTAAGATAGTGGAACCTAGATGATCCCTTGGAACCTGTAGTACGCAGACGTTCGACCAGTAGGAGAAATGGGGGCTTTTCAGCAACCACACCCTCGAGCAGCGCTGTTTTGCAGCCTACCGGGCATGATGGGGATTTGGGTGTTTACAATAATAACAGCCATCCTAGTGACCACGCACCACCACGCTACCCCACGTGCTGCGCCAGCTCGAGAACCCTAGCTTCATTTGAAGGGAAAGATGACTGGGCTTCCTTCTTTATTCCTTTCGAAAGAATGGCTCAAAGACAAAATTGGACAAGCATAGAGAGGGTTGATAGACTGCATGAGAGGTTAAAGGGATCGGCTATCCGATTCATATGCTCCTTACCTGAGCACGTCAGAGAGGATACTAACAGAGCAGCTTGCACAGAGATATGGGCACACAGACCTACCAAACACGGCACGCCGTCGTTTAAATGAACTACGACAACAGAAGGAACATACAGCTGAGTTTGCAGAGGAGGTTCGCTGTCTGGTCACTGTAGCATACCCAGGAGTGGACCTCCAACTGCAGGACCAACTGGCAGCCGACGCATTTTTGCGGGGCCTGCGTAATCAGCGAGTTGCCTATGAGGTAATGAACAAGGATCCACCCACACTCTCAGAGGCGCAGAAGCTGGTAGATGCACATGAACACAATTTCAGAGCAACACTAGGCAGAGACGGAGAACTGAAGGGAAAAGTTAGACGGATTTCTTGGGCAGATGAACACGCTGAGAGGGAAATGTCTATCTCAGCTAACGTGCAAACACTGCAGCTGCCCGCATTTGTGACGGTGGACCAGCTAAAGCTGCTGGTGGAAAAGGTAGAAAAGCTCCAAGCTAGTGTCTCAAGCAGTAAGGGCACATGTTTCCAGTGTGGGGAACTGGGACACTTTAAAAGGCAGTGTTCCCGGTCTCCCAGCCCGAAGAGGCAGGGAAACTAGAAACGGGGCCTGGCCTGGCCGGCACTCAGAGTGGCCATGATGCTAACCTCTCACAAGGAGAAAACAGACCTTTTACCTCACCTGTTGTTGCAGTAGGGAGAGCCACTAGTGAAGGGCCAAGTCTGCAGGTTCACATCCAAGTAAACCGCTTATCCATAATGTGTGTCATCGATACTGGAGCCGAAGCAACAGTAATGTCCAGCAAGGTATGCCAACAGCTTAGCTTAGGGAGTCAACCAGAGAATAAGAGACCCTGTTTGTGCAATGCAGAGACTGGCAAGATGATGGGTGTGTCTGATGGCTATAAGGTGACACTGAGGATCGGCAGTAAAGAGTGGGACTGGACTGTGTTCATGGCCCCCATTCGGGATCCCCTTCTGCTGGGATTGGACTTTATGATAAGGGCCAATGTAACTATTCAAAAGGGGCCCAAAGTTTTCATTGATGGCGAGCTTGTGCCCAGCTATGTTAAAGGTGGACCTGTAGGAGGCTATGCAATATCCCGGGTGTTGTTAACCAGACCACTGACCCTTCCTCCACAGAGTGAGTGCGACACTTGGGGCCTTGTGGAAAACCCACACCCCGAAATAACAGCAGTTCTTGAGCCAGTTGGCCTTGCAGATGGCGTTTCCTCAGGAAGTGTCCCTGTGAACATGGAACCAAAAGTGCCGATTCGGCTATGCAACATATCTGCTATCAGTACACACCTTGCCAAAGGCGTTTGTCTGGGAATTCTCATCGAAACGCTTCCCTTACCAGATGTGTACTCTAAAGACCCATGCAAGCCTCAAGATCGAGGTCAAGATAACCCACAGAGCACCCAGGGGCATGACAAAAACAGCCACCCCAATGTGGAAGCCCCCCTGCAACGATTACGCCGGTACAGCAAGGACATCAACGCCCTAAGTCTACCCACACACCTACAAGAGCTATTCGCATCTGCTAGTGGGGATCTTAGCAAAGAGCAGGAGGGTAAGCTCTTACTACTTCTCTTAAAATACCAGTGTGTGTTTGCTGCCAGTGACGGAGACCTGGGCCATTTTAGCACTGTAACGCATCGCATTGACACTGGCAATGCACAGCCTGTCAGGCAAGCAGCCCGTCGCACACCATTGGGGTTTCAGGCTGAAGAAGGCGAACACCTCCAGGAAATGTTGAGCTCAGGTGTTGTGGTCCCGTCCACCTCTGAGTGGGCCTCACCAGTGGTTCTTGTCCGGAAAAAGGACGGTGGGGTCAGGTGGTGCATCGATTATCGAAAGCTTAATGACCTCACTCTGAAAGACGCTTACCCACTCCCTAACATCGAAGAATGCCTTGACACTCTAGAAGGTGCTACTGTATTTTCCACTCTGGACCTACAAAGTGGATATTGGCAGGTTGAAGTACGCAAACAGGACCGCTGTAAGACTGCCTTCATCACCAAGTATGGCCTATATGAATACACATGGATGCCTTTCGGGTTGTGCAACGCACCAAGCACTTTTCAAAGGGCCATGGAGGTTGTACTTCGGGGACTACAGTGGCAGAACCTCCTTATCTACCTCGATGATGTAATCGTTTTTGGGAAAGATATTGATGACAGTCTAAAAAACCTTGAGGTAGTCTTTGAACGCTTCAGCCAGTACGAACTTAAGCTTAAGCCGACTAAATGTCATCTGCTGAAGGAGGAGGTTTTGTTCCTAGGCCACATCATTAGTGGTGAGGGGATCCGCCCAAACCCCAAACTGATCCAAGACATTATAGACTGGGACTGGCCAAAAACCCTTTCTGAACTCCAAGCCTTCCTGGGGTTGTGTAATTATTACCGCCGTTTCGTGAGGTCGTTTTCCCAGATTTGTAGTCCCCTGCATGAACTTCAAAAGAAGGGTAATGAGTTTCATTGGGGGGGGGGGGGGGGGGGGGGGGGCAGGAGGCAGCTTTCCATGAGTTAATGAACCGTCTGACAACAGCCCCCGTACTTGTTTATCCCACCTCCCAAAGTACCTTCATCCTCAACACTGATGCTTCTAATTGTAGCATTGGGGCGGTGCTCTCACAGCTTCAAGACGGGGAGGAAAGGGTTATAGCCTATGCCAGCTCGCACCTTCAGAGCACCCAAAGACGCTACTGTGTAACAAGAGGCGAATTGCTGGCAGTGGTGAAGTTCACGAGACAGTTCAGGCACTATTTACTGGGCCGCAGATTTGTCATCCGAACAGACCATAGCAGTCTGTCCTGGCTATTTTGGTTCAAACACCCAGAAGGACAGCTGGCACGGTGGTTGGAGGAATTAGGCCAATATGACTTCCAGATTGAGCATCGTCCGGGCGTGCGACACGGGAATGCGGACGCATTGTCAAGAAAAAAAAACTGATACACAATGTGACTGCTACCAAGCGGGGAGAGACATAGCTACACTGCCTTGTGGGGGATGTACGCACTGCCAGAGGATGCAACTTCAATGGGCTAGGTTTGAAACTGATGTAGATGATGTGGTCCCGTTAGCTGTCAGGCATGTGATGAAGTGCAAAGACACTTACATAGCCGAAAACTCAACGTCCCAAGAGAAGGCAGCAGACTCATTCTCAAGCACTAGGAACCCCAATAATGAAAGGCCCCAGGAACCTCAGGTAAACTGGATGCCTCAGTGCAGTAAGCAAGAGCTGGAGGACAAGCAGAGGCAAGACCCTTGCTTAGGCCTACTTCACCAATGGATGGACAGGGGAGAGCTCCCCGACCGAGAGCAAGTTGCACTAGAGAGCCCAGCCACCAGGAAGTATTGGCTATGTTGGCCCCAGATAGAGCGACACGAGGGCGTGCTATATTACAGATGGGAGACTGGCACTGGGGCGCTCCCACAGTTTCGTCTACTAGTTCCTAAGTCCGTCATTAAGGGATTGATGGATCTTTGTCATAGTTCACATCTGTCTGGCCATCTCTGCATCGGAAAGACACTACAAAAGACCAGGCAGCACTTTTTCTGGCACGGGATGGGTGAAGATATTCGGCTCCTCATCCAGAAATGCCCTCAGTGTCAGGCAAGTAAAGCTGTGGGCCCAATTGGGAGAGCCCCCCTGCAGAGATATCAGGCTGGTGCACCCATGGACAGGTTGCACCTGGATGTTGTGGGGCCCTTTCCTATTTCCACTTCAGGGAACAAGTATATACTAGTGATAATTGATCAGTTCACACGTTGGGTGGAGGCATATGCCATGCTGGATCAGACGGCAGAAACTACTGCCCAAAAACTTGTGTTCGAGTTTGTAGCCAGATTTGGCTCACCCCTTGAAATTCACACAGACCAGGGCAGGAACTTTGAGAGCGACCTCTTCGCTCAATTGTGCCGTCTGCTTAAGGTGACAAAGACCCGGACCACCCCCTATCACCCATCATCAAATGGGCAGGTTGAAAGGTTCAATAGAACCCTGCTCCAAATGATAAGATGTTATGTGGATAAAAACCAGCGTGACTGGGATGAGTACCTGCCGTTGCTAACGTCAGCTTACAGGAGTTCGCCACATTCTTGCACAGGATTTACTCCGAACCGAATGATGCTGGGCAGAGAAGTATATCAGCCCCAGGACCTCTTGCACGCTACCCACCTCAACAGAAATGAAGCCCCACCCCCGGTGTTCATGGGAGACCTGGAAGAAAAGCTGGAACAAACACATGAATTGGCAAGGGAACACCTACAGGCTGCCCAGATAAAGCAGAAAAGACAACATGACCTTCGTGTGAAAGAGCAGCTCTACCATGTGGGGGACCTGGTCTATGCAAAGGACAGTACAAAGAAGAAAGGCCTAAGTCCAAAACTACAAGCTCCTTGGAAGGGCCCCCTACTTGTCACCAAGTGCCTGGGCCCAGTTCTCTATCAAGTCAGAGATCATAAGAGCATCAAAGTCCTCCATCATGACCGACTACAGCCATACACGTCTGAGGTCATGCCAGGATGGACAAAGCAACTTCGACATCAACTAATGGAGGGAAGTGACAGGAGTGTTGAACCTCACGCAGGACCTCCAATGTCGCCTGGACCAGCAGCACAAGTCTCCATCCCTAGCAAGTCCCTCTGCCATGAGCCTGGCCACGACAGTAAATTGGGCCCCCTGCCTAAGGAAACTCATTTCTTGGCCATAGAAACTTAGACCGCTCCACCTGATCCCCAGTTCTCATCAAGCACCACCCCAGACGCTGAAGAGAACATTGGCGCCACCCAGACTACCAGTCGAGGCCGTGTTGTACGCAAACCCCAGCGCTACTTACACAGCCTGGGTTAAAGACTGTTGTTAGGATAGTCTGTCTACTTTGAACCTGTGGACATTGTAGGGTAATAGTTCAGAGCCCAAAGGAACTTTCATTATAGCTTAGGAGCAGTCTGTTCTAAGTGTGCTGTCCTAGGTTACACTATTGAAACTGCTATTTTTTCTGTTATAAACAGTTCTGTCAGATGTTGTTCTGCTGAAGGGACTCAGCATGTTTAAAGAGGGGGTAGTGTAATGGTGAAATGAGAAGGATGTTAGACTAGCCAATCAGAGCGCAGCTCTTGTTCATATAGATTCCCCATCCTCAAACAGATGTAGTTAGTTGTAAGAGAGACTCGCCGTACGGCCCTAGCATCGAACCCAGTAGTAGTTCAGGTGCTGGAGCTAGGCAGTCTTGAGCGTTGAATGTCAACATTGTTAACTAAAGCAGTTAAATTGAAGCCTACCTTGTCGCGTGCTGTTATTCCCACACATACCTATGCTGCACGACCAGAGAGAACTGTAGCGCTGCCGGCGGACGAGCAGCCCGAAATAGCGATTCGGTGAGCCGGCTTGTTTCAAGCCAGGTGCCAGTGAAAAGTGAAACGCGACAATATTTTATATCAGATTCAGATTATCACGGTGAGGGGTGGGCAGGACGAGGCTCATATAAAGTCTTTAGTGCTATTGGCACTTAACACATGAAATACATATACAATGTCAGAAAACGTTACAAAGACACACACTGGCACATTCAGCACGAGAGGCACAAAAGGGAAAAGCGGATTAGGGAGAAACACAGGGACAGACAAAAACACAGACAGGGGAAACACGTCTGCACTGTAACACTGTGGACTGTCAGAAGATTCCTCTGGTTCCTATATTGAGTATTCCAAAAGAGTTTCCACCCCCCAGGTTTTACCATCGCCACAGAGTACTCAGATGTCAGCATTCTGTATTCTGTAGAGTATTCTAGAGTATTCATCAGAGTATTCTGATGGCGGCAGACTGTTCCCTTCACCCAGATAGTCCAATGTGTACTCTGAACAAACGTGGGCAGAATATCCTCCTCCTCTGAGTCCTCGCTCCTGAACTTAAACTCCAGAGAAGTCTGCTCTACAATTCCAGTGTGGAGCTCCAACATTTGTCTAGTGCCCTTAGGAAGGTCGCCGGGACCAGTGTAGGAGTACCTCATTGGCTAGCTGTTTCGATTACGTGCTGTTTCTTCCGCAAGGCTCCTATAGAAACCAGCAATCCCCTCCTCTTTTGCCTGGAGAGCTTCAGGAAGTAATCGCATATTACATCACCTTCTCTCTCTAAGATGATGTCTGTAGTTACATGGGGGAGAGTGGGCGTTGGTGTTGCCCCTTTTTCTTACCCCATGGCACCTTCTAACCATGTTTTCCTTTTGTCATCCTGGGTGTCTTTCTGTCATGGAGAGGGGTAGGCAGGGTGATGAAGCCTTTAGTAAGCTTTATTTAAAGAGAGCAGCACTGTTGGTGCTTGACACATGAAATACGTATCACATATAATGTAGCGAGACTAAATACAAAGTGGACTCACAAAGACAAGCACAACACTGAATCTAAACATGCATTAAATAACTACATAACAAGCCCAAAGTGAAATACATATATGGACATAACCATATGCAGACTACACATACACACACAAAGGGAGGGGTCAGGGTATGTACTTCTGTAGTACAGGCAATTGCCATTTGTGAAAGTCCTTTTGCCATATTTAATTATACACAATTAAATATAATACATATAAATGTCAAATAAAGTTACAGTATTACTCTCACTCTTGGCATGTTCTGTAAAGACACAGTATGACTCTCACTCTTGTAGAATTAAATATTAAATAAAATTATATATAAATAATTTAATTATTATTAAATTATAAATTTGTAGGGGTTTCACCTACTAATCCTTTAAAGTAGATATAATTTGTTTTACCTTAATTATTAATCAGTCTCATTAATTTAGAATCAGTCTCATATTCTAATTATACCAGAACCATAACATTTAGTTATTAACTAAGGGTAATTAATGGTTTGGTATCTGAAGGATTTAACTATGAATTCTTTGGAGGTTTTGGCAACAACCACTTTTGAATGACATCAACACAGACAATTTGGTGAAAATAAATGATACATTTATTTAAAACTAACTATTCTAAAACAAACGGCATCAACAAGGATCAGTACATTTACAGTGAAGACTGGGTATCTAGTGTGTGTGTGTGTGTGTGTGTGTGTAAAAAGGGGAGGAGAGTAATGTGTGCACGCGCTTGTGCGCACGTGAGGAGGCGGGAGGTGTAATCTCAGTTCTCCTATAGAGAACAAAGCAACTAAAATGGCGCCGACTTTAAACAGTAAAGCAGCGCGACTGTGTTAATGAGCTCAGCTGGTTTATTCCAACGTGGTCAGAACAAAGAGTAATGGCGCTGGCTTAATAACTAAAAATTAATGTGGTGTGTCTGAGAATGGGGAAGACTACAAGTTGTCCATTAATCAGATAAATAAAAGATGGTGGTATGCACAGCAAAGAGAACTTTGTATGTACAAATCTTGATGAAGATTATGAAAATAAAGTTAAACACATTCAGAATGTATTAACAGAAAACTTGGTTAACTCTGCAGTTCAAGTAACTTTGCCCTTCTATAAACTATGCCCAGCGGTAAGAGTCTCACGTGTTGAGGGTTTTGGGTGGTTTCCTCGTCCTCCCTGAATTCTCCTGGAATTAGGAGGGAATTTCCACCGCAGGCTCCTCGTTGATAAAGCGATGTCGTCCAGGTGTGCTGGGAAACGTCCTTCTGGATATGAAGTCCAGGAATGAGAGTCTCGTTCACGGTTTAACTACAGGGAATTGATCGCCTTTGTTTCAGTCCGTGTGGCCGCGTTAGCAAGCTTGATTGAAGTTGTTCGGTGAATCTGTTGTCGCGGTAACGTTGATCGGTTGCTGGTTAGATTACACCGTAACTCGGGCTCGTTAATTAAGTAATACGACTTTCAGCTGTTTGCTGTTAGTCGTTGCAAAGTTCGCGTGTTCTCAAAGAAAAACCGGAGAGAGAGAAATGACAGAGCCTCTCTTTAATAGGTCTAACCTCGGTGTCAGTCAAACCAGAGAGAGAAGGAGATATTACGGAGCCTCTCTTTAATAGGTCTAACCTATGTGTCGGTCAAACCAGAGAGAGAAGGAGATATTATTACGGAGCCTCTCTTTAATAGGTCTAACCTCGGTGTCAGTCAAACCAGAGAGAGAGGGAGATATTACGGAGCCTCTCTTTAATAGGTCTAACCTCGGTGTCAGTCAAACTAGAGAGAGAGAGATGAATGGCTGTCCAGGGTATTTAAACACCTGAACTGTAGACACACCCTTAAGGCTGGAACATACTTGCTGTTTCCCCATGCGTTCGCGTACACAACCGGCTGCGTTGTGAACGTTACTGAGAACATACTAGCCTATGTGCAACGCGTGAAACTGGAGGCATCCACTAGAGGGCAGAACGTAGAAAGGGCTTCGGTATTTTAACGATGCAAACATGGCAACACTCGAGGAGATTAGCCTTTGGGTAATTTTACGGTCACGGCAGAAAAAACGACGACAGCGATCCCTTCGTAGGTGGTATGTAAGGCCGTTAAATCAAAGACGTGGTGAGAATGGCGAATTTGTGTCGTTGGATATCGTTGTGTCCATTTTGATGCTGGTTAGCGGCTACACTGCCCCTAGCGGTTTTGTGTGTATTGCACCTCGCGTACGCGTCGCGTTAACTTTTGGAGGACGTGCAAGACCTACGCGCCAAACCGACGCAGGATACGCGAAGCAGCCATGATGCGTACGCGTACGCGTAGTTAACAGCAAGTATGTTTTAGCCTTTACTTCCGTCAAAGCAAGCTTGTTCCATGTGTTGCCAGTGGTACTGCCACCTGCTGGTTTAGCATGGTACCTACAAATTAAATATATATAAATGTCAGTATGACTCTCACTCTTAGCATGTTCAATCTCATTTCAGATGAGGGGGTTCATTCATGGAAGATTGCAGTCATCTGCATTTCAGTTTTTGGATTGGGATTAATTGCATTTGCTGTTTATATCTTGAAAGGTAAGTTCAATTGATGATTTTTATCACTAACATCCTGAATATTTCATATTTTTAAAATATTGGACCAACCTATTTTTGTATAGCAACTCTCATGTACACTGTAAAAAAAAGTCGTAAAAAAACAGTAACATGTCCGGCAGCAAAAGTTGCCAAACAGTTACCGTAAAATTACAGTAAAATACCACACATAATACAACAATAAATTACTGTAAAATTACAGATTTTCCCTGTATTTATTCTTTGTAATTTCACAGCCAAATTTGAGTAAAATTACAAATTTTCGTTGTAAGAAAACACAGCTAGAATGTTAAAATAACAGCATAATTAGGTTACTTCATGGTATTATTTAAACAATCTACAAATGAACTTGTCAAAGTACAGAGGTAATCTGTGAATATATGTTCATATCCTATATACTTACAGTGGATAACTGTTAAATGTTGGTTGATCAACCCACAAACTCTTACAATGTACTGTTTATCAATGAGATTTCAACATTAAAATAATTGGATTCTGCTTTTTAAATACACAAAAATAATGTAAAATTAAATATTTTTAACCCTATATAAAAGTAGTTTCAAAAGTTATGTGTTTAACGTCCAATGGCCCAATAAATTTACTTTCCTATTAATTTACGGTGCTTGGGATGTATTAACATCTTAAGTTTCTGTTAAAATATTACAATACATTTCTGTAAACATAAATATTTTTGTGGTTATTTTGTTCTTTAAATTCCAGCTTACATGAACATTTTACAGTTACCTTTTATTTCAGCAGATAAAAGAATGGCGTACTTACATAAATTAACAAACAACATTTAAAACAATGTAAAAACATTAACCAAAACAATAAAAGCAATAATAAAAGCTCAGCCATAATACATAATTTCAATCTCTTTATTTTGACAACTGAATTGACTCTAAAAAAATATAAAAATCACAAAAAGATGGTTACTATGGATTTTTACAATGTTCTCGAAGTTGAAAAGATTTATATTAAATGGGATTCTAAAATATAAACAATAATGTGAACTAACAGCACTAGCTATCCTATATCATTCTCAGTTTATTGTGTAGTATGGACTGTAGCAGCATGTGCCAATTAAAATATTCAGATTAGGATTGCTTGGGAAAAATGTTTCTTTGTTTCATTTACACACCCAGTAGAAAATCAACAACTTGAAAAATTTATCTACACTGAATATGCTTCTACATCGAGAACTTTGAATTGGCTAATACAAAGCACAAGGGCCAATCACAGAATCTAATACTGCAATAATCGTTACAGATCATAAAAGGGCTTACACACAGTTGTTTAAGGCATTTTCAACAGTAACAGTAAGATGGTAAGGGTGCTGTATGAAACGATCACATCAAATATCTCATAGAACAACATCACTTCATTATCACTGTGCACTTGTTGTGTTCAGTCCCAGTTCACTCACTGTTAGCTGTCACTACATAACAGGTCATCATTAACTTTATCCAAAAAGATGTCGTATTAGGACACATCCAGAAGGAAGAAAATTCCATAACTCCAGGTTTTGAACATTATGGCAGTTTCTCTCAATGATCTTGTTAGGCATCATTAAACCAGTGCCCACTGCCGCATCTGTGAAAAGAGAGAAAAATCAAATGTTTTAACCTGCAACCTGTAGGCTATATAGTAATTCTGGGACATCGTGTGCACGTTTTAATCCATTTAGAATGCATAACATTGTAACTTAAAATGCAAAACAATTCTGAAATCACAATAACCCCAACAATAACCCCAAATATCAGACAGTTTTGTTTGATATCCAGGAAGATATGAGACATGTTGGTCAGAATTGGACCTGATTTTGGCAGCTGTGTATGGTTTTGACTCGTACCTACAATTTTATCAAGTAGTGAAATAGTATTACTCATACTGGTGCCTTGATCTTGTGTGCACATACTAGTCTTGAAAGAGGAGTTAGCAAAGAACGTAGTAGAGGTGAAACAAGTGTAGATAGGGTGATGTGTCTGAAGATAGAAGTAGAAGGTCTGATGTTGAATGTTGCCAGTGGTTATGCTTCACAGGTTGGATGTGAGGAAGACAGGGTTCCCACGGGTCCTTGAAATCCTTGAAAGTTTGTGAATCTGAAAAAATAAGTTCAAGGCCCTGGAAAGTTTTTGAAAACAGGCATAAAACACAGCCGTCCTTGAAGGTCCTTGAATATTTTGAAATTTCACATGGATGAAGACCGCAGTCAAGGAATAATAGGGCACAGTTGGTAGGAAGTCAATATTTACAAAAGATTGCTATGAAAAAGATTGTCATCATGTTTTAAATTTCTCATCCTTTGTTGAAAAATATGATCTGATATGATAGTTGTTATAAAGATTTTAAGAACGTCTGCAAAGTGATTCCTTTAGCATTAATTCAATTAATCAAAAATGTCATTTTATATTCAGAGTTGACTGTTTCGATGCCCGTGTTAAAAGTGAATGACTAACTTAGTTGACTTCAAGTGTAATAACAAGAGTATCACTGATGGTATGAGACAAAATATATAATAGATATTCTTTCAAGAAACATCCTAATACAAATTATAAAACCACAATGGCTTGTCAAATGGCCCATATCTTCTAAAGTAAAAGAGACTAATTTCAAAATAATAAATAAGATATATCCTGTAGCCATGTTTCTTGAAAGAAGATTTAAACTTTGTGGATTCATGTACCTTTTGTAAGTCAGAAGATGAATTCCAGAAGCATTTGTTTTTTCATGTCAACATTCACAAAGTTTTTGCATGGACACTAGAAACTCGATTAATCTCAAACTTAACATTCTTTCTTTTGATACCATTTTACTTTATGCGGAAAACTTAAGTTCGGATTTCTCTGATGCCATAAATGTAGTCGTACTTTTAGCAAAATACCACATTCACTACAGTAAGTGGAATGGTTAAAAGCCTTCTTTTCTCTTTATGAAAGAATTAAATTCATATTACTCTTCATTAAGTAGATAAAAAAACTTGTAAAATGCTAGAATCATCTCACACCAGATTTCTCTAGAAATCTATAGTTCTAATCTCATTATATGGCTTTGCTCCTCTGTTTTATGTATGTACTGTATGTGTATATGCATATGTGTATTATTGTTATTATTATTTGTCTACTGTCAACGTGTCATTATTTTGCCAGCACAAGTTCATTTAAAATTATATTGATTCTACAGGGCCTATGCTGACTTTTACTTTGCAAAAGTTTGGTCATTCTCCTGTAGAGAAATTTGTTTGTTTGTTCAGCACCGAAAGCTAGTGTTTCCTGTATGTAGTTAACGTATGTGTAGCCGCTTTACATGAATGTCACCTTCTCACAGGTCCACTGCTAAATTGAGTGTGAATTAAGTTTTTGTTTAATCAGCGCTTAATGTCATGCACAGAACATTTCAGGATGCATGGCTTGAAATGGCATTCGGTCTTTTGAATTTGCGTTGAATTAACATCGTTTTTTGACAACATATTCAGGGGTAACAGTAGGTAAATGGTGCCAGGTGCAGGTCCTTGAATTTTAGGAAGTTGGTCCTGGAAAGTCATTGAAAGGTCCTTGAATTTGATGTTAACCAAGGTGTGGGAACCCTGGGAAGAGGAAAAAGAGAAGTTTTGGAAGGATCTAGATGAAGTGATAGAAAGTATTTCCAGTGAGGAGAGAGTGGCGATTGGAACAGACCTAAATGGACATGGTGAAGGAAACAGAGGAGATGAGGAAACAATGGGTAGGTTTGGTGTCAAGGAAAGGAACCAGGAAGGACAGATGGTGGTGGATTCTGCCAAGAGGATGGAAATGGCTGTAGTCAACACTTATTTCCAAAAAAGAACATAGGGTAACCTATGAGAGTGGAGGGAGGAGTACACAAGTAGACTACATTCTGTGTAGAAGACGAAACCCGACAGAGATTGGAGAGCATGGCCAAACAGCATCGTATGGTGGTGTGTAGAATGACTGTTGTTGTGAAGAAGAGGAAAAATGTCAAACCAGAGAAGAAGACCAAATGGTGGAAACTGAAGAAGGAAGGAATGTGGTAAAAAGTTAATAGAGGAGCTGTTAAAGGCGCTGGGTTAGACTTGTGGAGGAGGAGGAGAGTGTGATGAGAAGATGGAAGGAGTACTTTGAGGAGCTAATGAATGAAGAGAATGAAATGGAACAAAGAGTAGAGTTTGGAAAGTTTTGGAGGGGATGAAGAAGGGAAGGCAGATGGACCTGATGACATACCAGTGGAGGTACGGAAACCTCTAGGAGAGATAGCAGTGAGGTCTTTGACTCATCTATTCAATGGTACGGTTGAGAGTGAGAAAATGCCAGAGGAATGGAGAGGTGTGCTGGTACCCATTTTTAAGAACAAGGGTGATGTACAGAGTTGTAACATAAGTTGATCAATGAAGATCTGGGAGAGAGTTGTAGAAGCTAGACTTAGAGAGGGAACTATTTGTGAGCAGCAGGGTGTCATGCCAAGAAAGAGCACCACAGATGCCAACTTTGAGGATGGACCGATAGGGTCAGAAAGAACTCCAGAGTGCTGTCTGCTTGTAGAGCTTGTCAAAGCAAGCTATGAACAAAAGGGAAAGATCTGACTTATTTTTATGTTCCCTCATTCCATACATGGAAAAAACACTACCACACTGGCAAAGAATGCTGGTTTGCGTTATTTTTAAGGAGGCTGCCGGTCTAATGAATTTACATTTCAACACTAATAATAATTCAGACGATACAGTGGTATTCAAGAGAAAAATGTTCATTTGTCTCGTAGAGAAATTTCTTTTAGATCCGGGGTTCCATATAGGGTATAAGAGCATGGCCGAGACTGCAGATTGACATGACTTCAGTGGTGTATAGAATTTCTCTATGAAAAGAATGAATGGAGTTTTTCTAAAGATTGTCTGTTGCATCCTGTGGTAATTAAAAATTACAAGGTCATTAAAGACTTGTAAGCTAATGCTACTGTGCACTGAATTTATTATTAGATTGGCAGTCTCCTAAAAACACAATACACACATTTTATTACTATGCCATTAGGGGTGCACGATATGGACTAGAATTGCAATGTGCGATAACATTGTTGGATATCCCGATATCGATGTGAAACACGATAAATTAAGATTAAAATACAGAAATGTAATGTCTCTCTGAACAGCAGCATGTTAATTTGTTTTGTTTTTTACTGTCTAATGAATCCAGAATAATTCCAAATATTTTGCAGGTTTATTCAACAATAGATGAAATCTAAAATTAGATAACACAGTACAAGTAATAATAGTGCAAACATTTTGTGCGGTGCAAGGCTGTGTTCTCTCAACATTAAGTAATAATAAATAATAATAAAACAAATGAATAAATACATAAGTAAACAATAGAAAAATAAGGTTAAAAAATAGATTAAATAAAACACAAACAAAAGCTCTTTTCTGATAATAGCACAAACTTATTATAGCTAGAGCTCAGCATCACAGAAGCAACATAGCCAACATAAAAGCACAAAAACTAACTCTAAAAGTTAGGTATACTCTGTAAAATGCCGTTTGTCTGTACAACCTAAAAAAAGACATTAAAAGTATTTATTTAACTAATCTATGTTTATACTTTCGAGACTGACCATACCGTGACTCTGCACACCTCGCGCGAACCTCCGCGAACGGCGGAAGCGTTCATACTTGCCGCAGCATGTGGTAGTATAAAGAAACACCCCTCAAAAACAGGGGAAGGAACATTTACCTGATGAATTTTAATGTTGTTATGTGTTTCAGGTTTGAAAAGTGCTGGAATTTAGGCTAAAGTACTTGAAAATGCTTGAAATGGAAACTACTTCGTTTCACAACAAATATCTGTCTGACTGAACAGTTCTCTTGTATTACGTTAACAAATACGAGCCTCTTGTAATTCCAGGACGAAACATGAGAGAACGTGAAGACATTAAGAGTGGGTGTTTTGAAAATAAACAACCATTAAATAATGTGATAAAAACACCATGAACAGATTAAAATAAACTGGTTAAAACACGTTTGAAACCAAAACTACTATAACACAACGTGTCAGACATCAACTTGTCGTCAGAATGCTACTCATAATAAAATAACTAAACACTCCCGGCAAAGCAGAGATTTGTGAAAAAATAAAACTAAGACGTACCTTCAGTTGATATTGAACACAGACACTTGGCATGAAGTGGTGCTTCGGTGCTTCAGTCGGGCTCGCCTTTACCTGCGACTCTGAATAACTGAACGTACTCCAGGCCACTTGCGCTCAAATTCAAACTAGTGATTCTCGGCATTCATTGGCTGAACAGACCACGCACCCACGATTCTGTCCAATCACCACACAGAACTGTTTGCTGATCTGGGGTGGGTTTCCCGAAACGTTCGTAGCACTAAGTACTTCGTAACCTCGTATGAAACATATGAGGTTAAGAAGTACTTAGCGCTAAGAACGTTTCGGGAAACTCACCCCTGTTTCCTGATGGATGAATGGATGAATAGATCGATCTCCTCTCTCTCTCTCTCTCTCACACACACACATACACACAATATTTCTCTGACCCCCCTCTGCAAACTTATTGCTATATATTGCAAAGTTTTAACAGGTTATCTTATGGGCCTTTCTGAAAAAAATCTCCTAATGCCTTATATCTTTGCGTCTTCTCACGAAAAGCCCTTGATTGCCCAGGATTGAGGATTGAGGGACCAAATATTTTATATTATTCACTTGCTTGAGCAGAATGGAGCAGTATTGCGTTCTAAACTTGTTGCTTTAAATGTCATTTCAAATAAAAGGCTGTTGTTCAGTACTTTGTGTATGTAATTCAATTTACAGCTGGTTTGGTAGCAGAGTTAATAATGTATATTTAGTATATATAGTATATTATGTATATTTTAATTTTACATAATATTTTACTTCAAATCTTAATTTGTGACATCGGGTGCAGCGCGAAGGATGAGACACAAATCCTGGCTTGGTCACAGACACGAGACATAACCGCACCCACAGTGTGACGGGCAGTGTGAGCAACTAAAAAAGGAAACGATCACGCCAAGTCTCAGGGAAAGAGGATGGTTTAATAGAAAGTGCGCAAATCAAATACCCGTGACATAGATCCAGATTAAGGAAATAATAACCAGCAGTCAACTGGTACAAAGACAAGACATATATAGACGAACAAACGACCCTCAGGTGAGACGGATCACGGGTCCCGCCCACCTGAGGGACGAACATCACGTGACCAAAAACAGGACATCTGCCGCTGTAAATGGGGGCGCCCGGCAAGGGGCCCCCCCACAACGTGACAGACCTCCTCCTGGAGGCCCCACTAGGTCCGGGAGTGCCGCAGTCCACCACCAGGAGCGACCTGCAACACATCACACACACACGCACACAGACAACACATAACACAAAACGCGCTCTACCCTGACCTTTGAACCCCCTTATACCCAGGGGGGAGGGGACCCCCTCTTGGCATTAGGAGACACCCTGTCCATACACCCCAGGCATCCTCCGCCTACAAAGGGGTACAGGGGCTCCTCCCTGCTCAGGGGTCCCTCCCACAGGTCAGGTCTCCCGATGGAGCAGCGCCTTCTGAGCCACATATCGTGGCTCAGGAACCCCATAGCTCCCCCCCAAAAACAAATATTTAGGGGGGGCCCCTCTGGGGAATCACAAAACAAAAAACACAAACACAACATATAACATATACGCACCTGAGATGCCCTGTGGCACGGGACCTCTAATGGGCCCCTCCCCACACACAGTGAAGAGGGGTGCAAGAGAGGAATTACATAAAACAAAGCACGCTACACTCTAGGACAAAACGAACACGCAAAGACAGAACACAAACAAACGGACAGGACCCACCGATGCGCGCGCTCTGTGGAGTGCGACGCGCCCACTCCAGCTCTCTCTCTCACCGTTTTCACTACGGGATCCGTAGATCTTTGGAGAGAGAGAGCTATGCGCAAGCGGCTTGCGCGCCACGCCCACAGCGACGCGTCCCTCTGGCTCGCAGTCGCTCACCCCCGTCACCGCGGGATATCGGGTGAGCGAGGCGAAAGGAGCAGAGAGATTCGTGTCTCACGCATTCTAGCGTGCAGCACGCATCGGTGGACCCGTCTACATTCACACACGAACACCACCAGCGAAACACACACACCACAGCACACTCACACACTCACACACTCGCCACGAACGAAGGAGAAAGTAAAGGAGACTGGCGGCTTGCGAAAGGTGGCTGGTTATTCTGTGACGGGCAGTGTGAGCAACTAAAAAAGGAAGCGATCACGCCAAGTCTCAGGGAAAGAGGATGGTTTAATAGAAAGTGCGCAAATCAAATACCCGTGACATAGATCCAGATTAAGGAAATAATAACCAGCAGTCAACTGGTACAAAGACAAGACATATATAGACGAACAAACGACCCTCAGGTGAGACGGATCACGGGTCCCGCCCACCTGAGGGACGAACATCACGTGACCAAAAACAGGACATCTGCCGCTGTAAACGGGGGCGACCGGCAGGGGGCCCCCCCACAACGTGACACACAGACATCCACAGACGCAGACGAGTACACGTGGACCACGTAAACACACGCCCAAAAGGGAGGGGCCGGGGTCCTCAACGTGACATAATTCACTATAATTCCAGCTTTGGTCAAATGTATATGTTAGGCTGCTGTTTTTGGTTCAATATAATTTCTTTGATAACATGGAATTTTAACATACCATGAATTTACTGTTTAAAAATGGAAAATTACTGTGAAGTTACAAAAGGCATTGTTGTGTTTTTACACTGAAAACTGCATTTTTACACTGATAACTACTAAATTAACACTCAAGACCCTTAAAAAAATATACAATCATGTTATAAAATAATAAATTCTTGTAATTTAAATTTACAGACTTTGACCGTATATTTAAAGGAGTTTTCTTAAAAAAATTCATTTTCCTGTATTTAACAGGTATATTCTCTTATTATGAAAAAGACAGAAAAATACTGTATTTATTTACAGTAAATATCTGTAAAAAAATGTTTTTTTTACAGTGTAATGTCAGTACAGTTGTGACATTCACAGTGAGTGTGAGGAGGCAGGATACAGACAGATTAACAGAAAAAGTCAAACCGAAACATTGAACAACACTATTACTGTAAAGCTGGGCGTACACTGTGCGATTTTTGGCCCATTTTCAGCCGATTTTTCACTCGTGCGACTATTTTTGCGATCGGGCCGAGTTTCGGCTCAGTCGCGTGTCGTGCATCGTATAGTTTACACAGGTAAACGAGGAGCGATTCACACCTCACGACCAACTCCCGATCAGAAATCGCAGCGTCGCAAGAATATCAAACATGTTTGAAATTCAAATCGCTCCTTGTGAGAGGTCACATGAGAGCGTCGGGTCGTATAGTGTGAGTAAATGAATCGTGAGCTGTGAACTTTTAAACCCTGCGATTTAGTCGTACAGTTTGAGCTGGAGCTGAGTACACAATTTAAAATATCGTACAGTGTACGCCCAGCTTAACAGGGTGACAGATACCCATGCCTCGCCCGGTCCCTGCCTGTGTTGCCATTCCCCGGCCCAGCTCATGGCCAGCCTCCATGTCCCCTGTCTTTGTCCCTGCCATGCCCCAGGTCCCATGTCCTGTTCTGCCCGGTCCTGTCCCTCTGGTCTGTCCTGTGTCTGCTGTTCCTGTCCCTCGCCGTGTGCCATAGTTCCCTGTCTTGTCCTGGTCGGTGTCCCTGTCCTGTCTGCCCTTGCGTGCCCCGGAGTGGCACGCTTTGAGGGGGGGTTCTGTCACGTAGGGCAACGCCCCCTCTCGTAGCTGTCACTCTGGGTTCCCTCATGTCCGTGTTCCCTGCCTGTTTGTCCCGCCCTGCTCGTTGGTTTTGATGGATTCCTTGTTTGTTACCACGCCCCTGTGTCATTGTCATCACCTGTCCCTAGTTTAGTCCTGTGTATATTAATCCCTGTGTCTCCCAGGTCTAGTTGTCGGTCTTTTTGTTTTTTCTCTGTGTTTGCCTGTTCGCCCCAGTGCTGCTGTTCCGTGAGTCTTCCTTGTTGTGTTCGCTATGTCTGTCCGTATTTTGTGTCCTGACTGCCTACCCGTTAAGACCCATGCCCGTCACTTCGACTCTGTCTATGGAATTTCCTTTAATAAATCTCGCTCTCCTCAGCGTTTGTGTCCGCCTCCCTGTTCTGCCCCGTGCAGAACGTTACACTTTAATGTCCAACAATAACACTTAACACTCAAAAGCAATAGAATACATTATGTGGAATGCACACATAATGTATTCTTGTACATTATGCTAATATGCAGTGCAATTTAATAAAAGTCAAACATCAAACATGTCTTGGCTGATGAATTAATTAATCATTAATTTCCTTCAGGATCAATAAAGTATATTTATATAAAGTATTATTCAGTTCAATTATATTTGGGGTATGTAATTTTCACCAAACAGTTTTCAGGCATATTGAGTAACTACAGTGAATAATTCAGTAGCTGCACTGATCATTTGAAAGGCAGCTGTGAGAGGAATAACAGTCAGAACCCACCAGACCCTGTAATGGACTACAGGACCCACCAGACCCTATAATGGACTACAGGACCCAACAGCAAGACCCTGTAATGGACTACAGGACCCACCAGACCCTGTAATGGACTACAGGACCCAACAGCAAGACCCTGTAATGGACTACAGGACCCACCAGACCCTGTAATGGACTACAGGACCCACCAGCGAGACCCCATAATGGCCTACAGGACCCACCAGACCCTGTAATGGACTGCAATGCCTGCACATCTGATGCTTTTTGGAGTAACATTATATTATTATTATTATTATTATTATATTATATTATTATATGGAGTACATTCACTTATGTCAACTGAGTGTTTACATACAACAGTAAATCAGGTATTTACTGAGAAATCTGAACAACAACATTCATACATTCCTGCTCCTCTAACACCAGACATTACTGAAATTACCATTATTTAATCACATAACACCACAGAGGTTGTACTTGAAACATGATGAACATTTATCTATATTATTTATTACATTTTATTATTTATTTGTCTATATTATTTATTTACCTATATTATTTATCTATAACTATATTGATATTTGGCATGGAACAAACATCCATGATGGAATTATTTCCTTTGACAAAATGTCACATCTACTTCAGAGCCTCAAACGTCAGTGATGAGTGTAATTGTGAAAAAGGTTTTCTCCACCAGTTCTTTGGACAGAAGATGTGATTACACTGTAATACCACTGTGATGGAGCAGAAGCAGCCGGAGGCGAGAAAGGCGTTTGAAGGCTTTCATTGTCCATTATAAAGCAGAAAACACCAATAACAACTGAAGTCCAACTTAAAGATTAAACTAGAGCAGAAAGAGCAGAGGGACACAGGTGAAGGAGACAGGTGAAGGACACAGGTGAAGGACACAGGTGAAGGAGACAGGTGAAGGAGACAGGCTCACGGCAGGCATGTGTGGAATGTGTGCAGGTGTGGTGTGTTAGTATTGGGGAGACTGGGATTGAGGGAGTGATGTAGAGGAGGTGTGATGTGTTAGTATTGGGGAGACTGGGATTGAGGGAGTGATGTAGAGGAGGTGTAATGTGTTAGTATTGGGGAGACTGGGATTGAGGGAGTGATGTAGTGGAGGTGTGATGTTTTAGTATTGGGGAGACTGGGATTGAGGGAGTGACGTAGTGGAGGTGTGATGTGCTGGTATTGGGGAGACTGGGATTGAGGGAGTGATGTAGTGGAGGTGTGATGTGTTAGTATTGGGGAGACTGGGATTGAGGGAGTGATGTAGTGGAGGTGTGATGTGTTAGTATTGGGGAGACTGGGATTGAGGGAGTGATGTAGTGGAGGTGTGATGTGTTAGTATTGGGGAGACTGGGATTGAGGAAGTGACGTAGTGGAGGTGTGATGTGTTAGTATTGGGGAGACTGGGATTGAGGGAGTGATGTAGTGGAGGTGTGATGTGTTAGTATTGGGGAGACTGGGATTGAGGGAGTGATGTAGTGGAGGTGTGATGTGTTAGTATTGGGGAGACTGGGATTGAGGGAGTGATGTAGTGGAGGTGTGATGTGTTAGTATTCGGGAGACTGGGATTGAGGGAGTGATGTAGTGGAGGTGTGATGTGTTAGTATTGGGGAGACTGGGATTGAGGGAGTGATGTAGTGGAGGTGTGATGTGTTAGTATTGGGGAGACTGGGATTGAGGGAGTGATGTAGGGGAGGTGTGATGTGTTAGTATTGGGGAGACTGGGATTGAGGGAGTGATGTAGCAGAGGTGTGATGTGTTAGTATTGGGGAGACTGGGATTGAGGGAGTGATGTAGCAGAGGTGTGATGTGTTAGTATTGGGGAGACTGGGATTGAGGGAGTGATGTAGTGGAGGTGTGATGTGTTAGTATTCGGGAGACTGGGATTGAGGGAGTGATGTAGTGGAGGTGTGATGTGTTAGTATTGGGGAGACTGGGATTGAGGGAGTGATGTAGTGGAGGTGTGATGTGTTAGTATTGGGGAGACTGGGATTGAGGGAGTGATGTAGCAGAGGTGTGATGTGTTAGTATTAGAGATGTGACGATACCAGTTTTTTAGGTCCGATACCGATACCGATATTTTACATTCGATATCTGCCGATACCGATACCAATTCGATATTTTTTTAATAAATTGTTTTTAAATGCCTGGATGCATTTTATATAAGTCAATAGTCAACAAAAGAATTGTAAAGTTACATACTAATGTGCAAGAAACACATTGCACCCAAAAAATTGTTCAGTTTGCAAATACTGATTTTTTTTTATTTAAACATTGACAGTTTCACACCATTTAGCTGTTCAGAACTATCCAGACATTTTTTCTGAAATTTTAAAACTTTAAGCAAACGTTTAAATCTGAAGATTTAAAGTAATATTCAAAATAAAATTCAAAATGCAATTTTATGCATTTCAAAGGCTCTTTGGCTCTGAAAAAAAGTGCAATTTCACCATAAAATACTGTTCATATTTAAATAAAAATATAAGATGTAAATATTTAAATAAAATATCAAGATGTAGCATTGACCCTTTTATACTTGAAGCTCAACATAGATAACTACAGTGGAAAATTTCCACTGTAAAAATGTAGTAATGAAAGTACTGTAAACATGGCTTCTTGTGGCACTCAACCACTAAGATGGCTGTCAAATATAACCCTAGGTTAAACTCTGTGAAATCTCTGTACAAAACACTTGGATAAAAACATTTCCAGTATAAAAATAAATAAACACGCACAATATGAACTAAAGTATGTGGATATAGGTCTACCCTACAATGAGTAGCTGCCCAACATTGAACAACAGTCACTTTTGAAAACCATTTTGCAAGAGCTTATTCACTTTAACATGAGAGGCAGGTTCTTCTTTAGAAAGATCAGCATTTCGGCCTTCTCAGCTGTCAGCCTGCTTCTCCTCTCATCAATAATGATGGCAGCTGTACTGAAGAGTCTCTCACTCTCCACACTTGTTGTAGGTGCACATAGAAATTTAGCTGCTGTAGAAGCCAGAGTGGGTAATCTAGGTTGGTTGACATGCCAGTATAGCAGTGAATTGTCAGAGCGCTGAATAGTTGGCTCGCTGAGGTAGGTTTGTATCTCAAAGCGTGCACTTGTGGTGGCTAACTGAGAAACAGATTCTACAGTGTTCTCCTTCAGCATTTCATCAAAAATGCTTTCAAGTCTGCTGTGGCTCGCAGAGTCCATCCGTGGTGTCTTCTTTACTGGTTCCAAGGCTGCTGAGCATGATGCCCCCTCTGCTGGCTCTGAGGAATCTGCTGTGGTTTTCCTCAGCACTTCCTCTGTCTTCATCACCTCTACCATCAAAAGAGCTTTTGCTTGTTTTGAGGCTTCAATATTTGTGAAGCATCTGGAATTATAAAAATAACCAAGCTATAATATAAAGTGATCAGTATCATCCTCAACTATGTACTAAAAAACTTAAGTAAATATCCTCAACATTTTCTATCACACACACTCCTCTCTCTCTTTCTGTCTCTCTCTCTCTCTCTCTCTCTCACACACACACACACACACACACACACACACACACATTGATCTGATAAAATAACATCAGCGAAGACTCACATACCTGTCTTTATATCGTGGATCTAGCAGCGTTGCAAATGTGTAAAGTGGCTCAGATTCTACATCTCTAAAGCGTCTGTTAACTGCCTCAAGAAGGATGCTTTTCATCTTCTTTATTCCTTCATCGTCCTCGTTTTCTCGCGAGAGAAATCGCTTGAGGACACACACAATCGGGATGACATCAGATGCAGATGAGGATGAGGAGCTTACCTCCCGTGTTAACTCCTCAAAGGGGGCGAGAGTTGTCATGACCTTTTCCAGTAAACCCCACTGCTGTGTACTGAGTGTGGCTGGCAGTTCATACTCTGCGGAATATGCACACAAAACTCGTTTCTGTTCAGTGAGGGACTTGATCATGTGGTATGTGCTATTCCATCTTGTTCGCACATCTTGCATCAGACGCTTCAGAGGCATATTCAGCTCCATTTGAATGTCCTCCAAACGTGAATATGCCTGTGGTGAGTGCTTGAAGTGCCCCACTATTTTTCTGCCAATTGCCAGGGCATCGCTTACATTACGTTGCGCTAGTAGTCCCTCATTCACCACAAGTTGCAAGGTATGCGCGAAGCATCCTAAACTTGCGATTCCGAGCCGGTCCATTGCCTTTATCATATTGCTAGCATTGTCTCGTAAAATAACATGGACTTTGCTCTTCGGAATCTTCCATACATTGAGCATTTCCTCCAAAGCTGTAGCGATGGACTCTCCCGTGTGTGAACCATGAAACTGTTTAGCGTGCAACACTGCTTTTTGTAAAGTAAAACTCGAGTCTATCCACTGTGCTGTCAGGCTTAGCAATGACAATGGACACACGTCTGAGCTCCAGATATCAGTTGTTAAACTTAAACTGGGAACGCTCTGCAAGCATTCAGAGATAAACTTGCATACTTGCTTGTACTTATCTGGGACTGCTTGCACCGAGATGAATTGCCGGTTTGGCAGCACGTAGCGTGGCTCCAAATGTTCCATTAAGCGTTGAAAACCAACATTTTCCACAACAGAAAGAGGCTGGTCATCAAGCACAACAAATTCAACAATTTTCTCCGTTATCAGCTTTGCTTTGTTGCTTTCCGGAGGGAGTTTCTCACGCTTTTGAATGTTTTCCAGCAGCGTTTGTTGACGCGAAACATTTTTCTTCTTAGCATTCGAGGCCTCGATAAATTCGGTGTACTCCTTTCCGTGGTGTTTTTGTAAGTGTTTAATCAAGTTTGTTGTATTAAACTTGTCAGATCTACTACCACCTCGTGAGACACTTGCATGACACACGTTACACTCGGCGGTATTGCTTTTTTCTCCTTCGAGTCTGAAGTAGCTCCACACTGCTGACATGTTGACAGCTCACGACAATTGCTCTATCACGTGATGACGTGATGCCTGCTGCTCCTACGTGACAAGGTGCTGCATTCGTTTACGGCATGTTGCAAATTTCTTTACGCATTTTTGTAATATTTAATGTATCGGATTGCGTTTTTAATTAGCTCCCGATAGCCGATCCAGTAATTTAGGACTGGATCGGGCCGATACCGATACCAAGTATCGGATCGGCGCATCTCTAGTTAGTATTGGGGAGACTGGGATTGAGGGAGTGATGTAGTGGAGGTGTGATGTGTTAGTACTCGGGAGACTGGGATTGAGGGAGTGATGTAGTGGAGGTGTGATGTGTTAGTATTGGGGAGACTGGGATTGAGGGAGTGATGTAGTGGAGGTGTGATGTGTTAGTATTGGGGAGACTGGGATTGAGGGAGTGATGTAGTGGAGGTGTGATGTGTTAGTATTGGGGAGACTGGGATTGAGGGAGTGATGTAGTGGAGGTGTGATGTGTTAATATTGGGGAGACTGGGATTGAGGGAGTGATGTAGGGGAGGTGTGATGTGTTAGTATTGGGGAGACTGGGATTGAGGGAGTGATGTAGTGGAGGTGTGATGTGTTAGTATTGGGGAGAGTGGGATTGAGGGAGTGATGTAGTGGAGGTGTGATGTGTTAGTATTGGGGAGACTGGGATTGAGGGAGTGATGTAGTGGAGGTGTGATGTGTTAGTATTGGGGAGACTGGGATTGAGGGAGTGATGTAGTGGAGGTGTGATGTGTTAGTATTGGGGAGACTGGGATTGAGGGTGTGATGTAGTGGAGGTGTGATGTGTTAGTATTGGGGAGAGTGGGATTGAGGGAGTGATGTAGTGGAGGTGTGATGTGTTAGTATTGGGGAGACTGGGATTGAGGGAGTGATGTAGTGGAGGTGTGATGTGTTAGTATTGGGGAGACTGGGATTGAGGAAGTGATTTAGTGGAGGTGTGATGTGTTAGTATTGGGGAGACTGGGATTGAGGAAGTAATGTAGTGGAGGTGTGATGTGTTAGTATTGGGGAGACTGGGATTGAGGGAGTGATGTAGTGGAGGTGTGGTGTGTTAGTATTGGGGAGACTGGGATTGAGGTAGTGGTTTAGTGGAGGTGTGATGTGTTAGTATTGGGGAGACTGGGATTGAGGGAGTGATGTAGTGGAGGTGTGATGTGTTAGTATTGGGGAGACTGGGATTGAGGGAGTGATGTAGTGGAGGTGTGATGTGTTAGTATTGGGGAGACTGGGATTGAGGGAGTGATGTAGTGGAGGTGTGATGTGTTAGTATTGGGGAGACTGGGATTGAGGGAGTGATGTAGTGGAGGTGTGATGTGTTAGTATTGGAGAGACTGGGATTGAGGGAGTGATGTAGTGGAGGTGTGATGTGTTAGTATTGGGGAGACTGGGATTGAGGGAGGGATATAGTGGAGGTGTGATGTGTTAGTATTGGGGAGACTGGGATTGAGGGAGTGATGTAGCGGAGGTGTGATATTTTAGTATTGGGGAGACTGGGATTGAGGGAGTGATGTAGTGGAGGTGTGATGTGTTAGTATTGGGGAGACTGGGATTGAGGGAGTGATGTAGCGGAGGTGTGATGTGTTAGTATTGGGGAGACTGGGATTGAGGGAGTGATGTAGGGGAGGTGTGGTGTGTTAGTATTGGGGAGACTGGGATTGAGGGAGTGATATAGCGGAGGTGTGATGTGTTAGTATTCGGGAGACTGGGATTGAGGGAGTGACGTAGTGGAGGTGTGATGTGTTAGTATTGGGGAGACTGGGATTGAGGGAGTGATGTAGTGGAGGTGTTATGTGTTAGTATTGGGGAGACTGGGATTGAGGGAGTGATGTAGTGGAGGTGTGATGTGTTAGTATTGGGGAGACTGGGATTG
The DNA here is from genome assembly GCF_052324685.1 of Brachyhypopomus gauderio. Lineage (NCBI taxonomy): Eukaryota > Metazoa > Chordata > Actinopteri > Gymnotiformes > Hypopomidae > Brachyhypopomus > Brachyhypopomus gauderio. The sequence goes on from NW_027506893.1 coordinate 739,655, forward strand.
AGGGAGTGATGTAGTGGAGGTGTGATGTGTTAGTATTGGAGAGACTGGGATTGAGGGAGTGATGTAGTGGAGGTGTGACGTGTTAGTATTGGGGAGACTGGGATTGAGGGAGTGATGTAGGGGAGGTGTGGTGTGTTAGTATTGGGGAGACTGGGATTGAGGGAGTGATGTAGTGGAGGTGTGATGTGTTAGTATTGGGGAGACTGGGATTGAGGGAGTGATGTAGGGGAGGTGTGATGTGTTAGTATTGGGGAGACTGGGATTGAGGGAGTGATGTAGCAGAGGTGTGATGTGTTAGTATTGGGGAGACTGGGATTGAGGGAGTGATGTAGCAGAGGTGTGATGTGTTAGTATTGGGGAGACTGGGATTGAGGGAGTGATGTAGTGGAGGTGTGATGTGTTAGTATTCGGGAGACTGGGATTGAGGGAGTGATGTAGTGGAGGTGTGATGTGTTAGTATTGGGGAGACTGGGATTGAGGGAGTGATGTAGCAGAGGTGTGATGTGTTAGTATTGGGGAGACTGGGATTGAGGGAGTGATGTAGTGGAGGTGTGATGTGTTAGTACTCGGGAGACTGGGATTGAGGGAGTGATGTAGTGGAGGTGTGATGTGTTAGTATTGGGGAGACTGGGATTGAGGGAGTGATGTAGTGGAGGTGTGATGTGTTAGTATTGGGGAGACTGGGATTGAGGGAGTGATGTAGTGGAGGTGTGATGTGTTAGTATTGGGGAGAGTGGGATTGAGGGAGTGATGTAGGGGAGGTGTGACTAAGAGTGGGCGTCTCCCCTGAGTCCAGGTCCCGGCCTACCACGACAACCATAATAGAGCTATAATCAAAGAGCGACCTTTATACCCATAACAGCACATATGTGAAAAATAGAAACCAATGACATTTTGGAGTCTGTGGAGAGATTTGTTCACAAATTACAACATGTACTCCCTGTAGAACAGAAATGAGGTTTTAAATTTGTTTTTCTCCAATTCCAGCTAAATCATCAAAGAAGCAGCTTTCTCATATACAATGTTAAGCTGTATCCTACCTGTGCCTTCAGTCACATGTAATGAATAGTCCTGGACTTCAGGCCTTTTTGATGGGTTCAATATGTCATCACTGTTTTCTCAGCACCAGTAAATCAGTTAATCAGTATATAACTTTCCAGATATTCAGTCTGTTAAAAATAGTGAAAAACTTAAAACAGTGATATTGTATGGCCTCAAGACGCCAATAACTCAGTGATACATTTAGTCAGCTTTTTAAAATAAATGCAGCTCTCTCACACTGTTTTCTTCAAAGGTCCATTGAGACAGGGTCATTGGATGATTGTTTCTAATGTTTCTCTCTAAATCCTCAGAAAAGAAGCTTTCTCCTGCACAGTGTTCAGCTGTATCCTACCTGCATCTCCATTCACAGTATGTGAGGAATGAGTGGAACCTGAATAAATACAACACATCAGAGGAGGGTTATAGGAGACTCATCCCAGCTGTTACCAACTGTAGAAAAGCTATGTGAGTGATCCATTACACTGTCCAGAAGATTTTATAAAGCTAAGATGGGGGCAACATTTCATTCACTGCAAATATTTGATTAATAATAATAAATAATAATCATAAACCCAAAATAGATGATGTAAAGAGTGGGTAAAATGTCTGGGTGAATTATGTTGCCTAATTTCAAGACGAATAAGAACCTTTCAGAAATTAAGGATTGTAAGTTCATTCATTAGCCAAGTAAACCTGGTACATTACACAAACACAAAATCATCAGCTCTCTTGTTTAAAATCTAACTAATAGTGCACATACATATAAAGTCTTAATTGTCTCACATGTGGTTAACTGAAGCAGGTTCGGGAATCGAGGCAGAAAATGCTTAATCCAAAAATCCAGAGGAGGGAAACTATTGATAACACAACTGAACAATAGCACTGTTCGCTCTCTATCCTTTTCCCACTAGTCTGCTCCACCCCTGGCGCAAGCAGGCCCCGCCCCCCTAGTGTCACTTAAAAAGCTAAAACTCCCTGAGTGGCCAAGTGCCTGTCTGTTAGGGATTTCACTGTGAGGAGTAGTAGTCACTACAACAATAGGCAGGAAGAGTCTTGATCATTCTAGAAGCTCCAGGAGTCCATTAACTGAGTAACTTGTTGTAAGTGTTGGCATTTCTCAGAGATAAACATGTAGCATGTGACAGGTGTGTCAGGTGTAGCATGTGACAGGTGTGTCAGGTGTAGCATGTGTGTAACTTTTGACTTTGTCTTCCCACTTAAAACCCAAATATCTTTGACCACTAGTCTGAATTACTGCAGTACTGGTAGTGGGTAGTGGTGCTGCTGTGTGTCTCTTCTCATCAGGGGACATGTGGACTCCTCCCAGCTGCGTGATCTTGACCTGGGACAATGTCTCAAGTGCTGGTGGGGTGTGGACGTGTGTTGTGAAGACTTCTTATGGAGGGAGAGATGTTTGTCTTCCAGGAGACAATCTTTTTTTATTATTATTTACACTTTATTTAACCAGGTTGGTCCCATTGAGACACAATTATCTCTTTGTCAAGGGAAGTCTGCCCAAGACAGCAGCCTAAAACATCAGTTTCAACATTTAAAACAGACAACTCACAATTACACCATAAAACACCAAATCAAACAACAATAAAATATACAGAATACAATCTAGTTGGAAGAAAGTGTAACAGGGTGACAGAAGCAGCAGACGTGGATTATGGTGCTGTGGAATCTTTAATGTCCATAGCACAACAATAACAATCAGACTCAAGTGAAGTGAAGTGGAGCCACACACACACAGTGCTGGACTGTAGATACAGACACTTAACAATAACAATCAGACTCAAGTGAAGTGAAGTAGAGCCACACACACACAGTGCTGGACTATAGATACAGACACTTAACAATAACAATCAGACTCAAGTGAAGTGAAGTAGATCCACACACACACAGTGCTGGACTATAGATACAGACACTTAACAATAACAATCAGACTCAAGTGAAGTGAAGTGGATCCACACACACACAGTGCTGGACTGTAGATACAGACACTTAACAATAACAATCAGACTCAAGTGAAGTAGAGCCACACACACACAGTGCTGGACTGTAGATACAGACACTTAACAATAACAATCAGACTCAAGTGAAGTGAAGTGGATCCACACACACACAGTGCTGGACTGTAGAAACAGACACTTAACAATAACAATCAGACTCAAGTGAAGTGAAGTAGAGCCACACACACACAGTGCTGGACTATAGATACAGACACTTAACAATAACAATCAGACTCAAGTGAAGTGAAGTAGATCCACACACACACAGTGCTGGACTATAGATACAGACACTTAACAATAACAATCAGACTCAAGTGAAGTGAAGTGGATCCACACACACACAGTGCTGGACTGTAGATACAGACACTTAACAATAACAATCAGACTCAAGTGAAGTAGAGCCACACACACACAGTGCTGGACTGTAGATACAGACACTTAACAATAACAATCAGACTCAAGTGAAGTGAAGTGGATCCACACACACACAGTGCTGGACTGTAGAAACAGACACTTAACAATAACAATCAGACTCAAGTGAAGTGAAGTGGAGCCACACACACACAGTGCTGGACTGTAGAAACAGACACTTAACAATAACAATCAGACTCAAGTGAAGTGAAGTAGAGCCACACACACAGTGCTGGACTGTAGAAACAGACACTTAACAATAACAATCAGACTCAAGTGAAGTGAAGTGGATCCACACACACACACAGTGCTGGACTGTAGAAACAGACACTTAACAATAACAATCAGACTCAAGTGAAGTGAAGTAGATCCACACACACACACACACACACACAGTGCTGGACTGTAGATACAGACACTTAACAATAACAATCAGACTCAAGTGAAGTAGAGTCACACACACACACACTGCTGGACTGTAGATACAGACACTTAACAATAACAATCACACTCAAGTGAAGTGAAGTAGATCCACACACACACAGTGCTGGACTATAGATACAGACACTTAACAATAACAATCAGACTCAAGTGAAGTGAAGTGGATCCACACACACACAGTGCTGGACTGTAGATACAGACACTTAACAATAACAATCAGACTCAAGTGAAGTAGAGCCACACACACACAGTGCTGGACTGTAGATACAGACACTTAACAATAACAATCAGACTCAAGTGAAGTGAAGTGGATCCACACACACACAGTGCTGGACTGTAGAAACAGACACTTAACAATAACAATCAGACTCAAGTGAAGTGAAGTGGAGCCACACACACACAGTGCTGGACTGTAGAAACAGACACTTAACAATAACAATCAGACTCAAGTGAAGTGAAGTAGAGCCACACACACACAGTGCTGGACTGTAGAAACAGACACTTAACAATAACAATCAGACTCAAGTGAAGTGAAGTGGATCCACACACACACAGTGCTGGACTGTAGAAACAGACACTTAACAATAACAATCAGACTCAAGTGAAGTGAAGTAGATCCACACACACACACACACACACAGTGCTGGACTGTAGATACAGACACTTAACAATAACAATCAGACTCAAGTGAAGTGAAGTGGATCCACACACACACAGTGCTGGACTGTAGAAACAGACACTTAACAATAACAATCAGACTCAAGTGAAGTAGAGCCACACACACACAGTGCTGGACTGTAGATACAGACACTTAACAATAACAATCAGACTCAAGTGAAGTGAAGTGGATCCACACACACACAGTGCTGGACTGTAGAAACAGACACTTAACAATAACAATCAGACTCAAGTGAAGTGAAGTAGAGCCACACACACACAGTGCTGGACTGTAGAAACAGACACTTAACAATAACAATCAGACTCAAGTGAAGTGAAGTGGATCCACACACACACAGTGCTGGACTGTAGAAACAGACACTTAACAATAACAATCAGACTCAAGTGAAGTGAAGTAGATCCACACACACACACACACACAGTGCTGGACTGTAGATACAGACACTTAACAATAACAATCAGACTCAAGTGAAGTAGAGTCACACACACACACAGTGCTGGACTGTAGAAACAGACACTTAACAATAACAATCAGACTCAAGTGAAGTGAAGTGGATCCACACACACAGTGCTGGACTGTAGAAACAGACACTTAACAATAACAATCAGACTCAAGTGAAGTGAAGTAGATCCACACACACACACACACACACACACACACAGTGCTGGACTGTAGATACAGACACTTAACAATAACAATCAGACTCAAGTGAAGTAGAGTCACACACACACACACTGCTGGACTGTAGATACAGACACTTAACAATAACAATCACACTCAAGTGAAGTGAAGTGGAGCCACACACACACAGTGCTGGACTGTAGAAACAGACACTTAACAATAACAATCAGACTCAAGTGAAGTGAAGTAGAGCCACACACACACAGTGCTGGACTGTAGAAACAGACACTTAACAATAACAATCAGACTCAAGTGAAGTGAAGTGGAGCCACACACACACAGTGCTGGACTGTAGAAACAGACACTTAACAATAACAATCAGACTCAAGTGAAGTGAAGTAGAGCCACACACACACAGTGCTGGACTGTAGAAACAGACACTTAACAATAACAATCAGACTCAAGTGAAGTGAAGTGGATCCACACACACACACAGTGCTGGACTGTAGAAACAGACACTTAACAATAACAATCAGACTCAAGTGAAGTGAAGTAGATCCACACACACACACACACACACAGTGCTGGACTGTAGATACAGACACTTAACAATAACAATAAGACTCAAGTGAAGTAGAGTCACACACACACACACACTGCTGGACTGTAGATACAGACACTTAACAATAACAATCACACTCAAGTGAAGTGAAGTGGAGCCACACACACACAGTGCTGGACTGTAGAAACAGACACTTAACAATAACAATCAGACTCAAGTGAAGTGAAGTAGAGCCACACACACAGACTGCTGGACTGTAGATACAGACACTTAACAATAACAATCAGACTCAAGTGAAGTGAAGTGGAGCCACACACACACAGTGCTGGACTGTAGAAACAGACACTTAACAATAACAATCAGACTCAAGTGAAGTGAAGTAGAGCCACACACACACAGTGCTGGACTGTAGAAACAGACACTTAACAATAACAATCAGACTCAAGTGAAGTGAAGTGGAGCCACACACACACAGTGCTGGACTGTAGAAACAGACACTTAACAATAACAATCAGACTCAAGTGAAGTGAAGTAGAGCCACACACACACAGTGCTGGACTGTAGAAACAGACACTTAACAATAACAATCAGACTCAAGTGAAGTGAAGTGGAGCCGCACACACACAGTGCTGGACTGTAGAAACAGACACTTAAGTGGATCCACACACACACAGTGCTGGACTGTAGAAACAGACACTTAACAATAACAATCAGACTCAAGTGAAGTGAAGTAGATCCACACACACACACACACACACACAGTGCTGGACTGTAGATACAGACACTTAACAATAACAATAAGACTCAAGTGAAGTAGAGTCACACACACACACACTGCTGGACTGTAGATACAGACACTTAACAATAACAATCACACTCAAGTGAAGTGAAGTGGAGCCACACACACACAGTGCTGGACTGTAGAAACAGACACTTAACAATAACAATCAGACTCAAGTGAAGTGAAGTAGAGCCACACACACACACTGCTGGACTGTAGATACAGACACTTAACAATAACAATCACACTCAAGTGAAGTGAAGTGGAGCCACACACACACAGTGCTGGACTGTAGAAACAGACACTTAACAATAACAATCAGACTCAAGTGAAGTGAAGTAGAGCCACACACACACAGTGCTGGACTGTAGAAACAGACACTTAACAATAACAATCAGACTCAAGTGAAGTGAAGTGGAGCCACACACACACAGTGCTGGACTGTAGAAACAGACACTTAACAATAACAATCAGACTCAAGTGAAGTGAAGTAGAGCCACACACACACAGTGCTGGACTGTAGAAACAGACACTTAACAATAACAATCAGACTCAATTGAAGTGAAGTGGAGCCACACACACACAGTTCTGGACTGTAGAAACAGACACTTAACAATAACAATCAGACTCAAGTGAAGTGAAGTAGAGCCACACACACACAGTGCTGGACTATAGATACAGACACTTAACAATAACAATCAGACTCAAGTGAAGTGAAGTAGATCCACACACACACAGTGCTGGACTATAGATACAGACACTTAACAATAACAATCAGACTCAAGTGAAGTGAAGTGGATCCACACACACACAGTGCTGGACTGTAGATACAGACACTTAACAATAACAATCAGACTCAAGTGAAGTGAAGTGGATCCACACACACACAGTGCTGGACTGTAGAAACAGACACTTAACAATAACAATCAGACTCAAGTGAAGTGAAGTAGAGCCACACACACACAGTGCTGGACTATAGATACAGACACTTAACAATAACAATCAGACTCAAGTGAAGTGAAGTAGATCCACACACACACAGTGCTGGACTATAGATACAGACACTTAACAATAACAATCAGACTCAAGTGAAGTGAAGTGGATCCACACACACACAGTGCTGGACTGTAGATACAGACACTTAACAATAACAATCAGACTCAAGTGAAGTAGAGCCACACACACACAGTGCTGGACTGTAGATACAGACACTTAACAATAACAATCAGACTCAAGTGAAGTGAAGTGGATCCACACACACACAGTGCTGGACTGTAGAAACAGACACTTAACAATAACAATCAGACTCAAGTGAAGTGAAGTGGAGCCACACACACACAGTGCTGGACTGTAGAAACAGACACTTAACAATAACAATCAGACTCAAGTGAAGTGAAGTAGAGCCACACACACAGTGCTGGACTGTAGAAACAGACACTTAACAATAACAATCAGACTCAAGTGAAGTGAAGTGGATCCACACACACACACAGTGCTGGACTGTAGAAACAGACACTTAACAATAACAATCAGACTCAAGTGAAGTGAAGTAGATCCACACACACACACACACACACACAGTGCTGGACTGTAGATACAGACACTTAACAATAACAATCAGACTCAAGTGAAGTAGAGTCACACACACACACACTGCTGGATTGTAGATACAGACACTTAACAATAACAATCACACTCAAGTGAAGTGAAGTAGATCCACACACACACAGTGCTGGACTATAGATACAGACACTTAACAATAACAATCAGACTCAAGTGAAGTGAAGTGGATCCACACACACACAGTGCTGGACTGTAGATACAGACACTTAACAATAACAATCAGACTCAAGTGAAGTAGAGCCACACACACACAGTGCTGGACTGTAGATACAGACACTTAACAATAACAATCAGACTCAAGTGAAGTGAAGTGGATCCACACACACACAGTGCTGGACTGTAGAAACAGACACTTAACAATAACAATCAGACTCAAGTGAAGTGAAGTGGAGCCACACACACACAGTGCTGGACTGTAGAAACAGACACTTAACAATAACAATCAGACTCAAGTGAAGTGAAGTAGAGCCACACACACACAGTGCTGGACTGTAGAAACAGACACTTAACAATTACAATCAGACTCAAGTGAAGTGAAGTGGATCCACACACACACAGTGCTGGACTGTAGAAACAGACACTTAACAATAACAATCAGACTCAAGTGAAGTGAAGTAGATCCACACACACACACACACACAGTGCTGGACTGTAGATACAGACACTTAACAATAACAATCAGACTCAAGTGAAGTGAAGTGGATCCACACACACACAGTGCTGGACTGTAGAAACAGACACTTAACAATAACAATCAGACTCAAGTGAAGTAGAGCCACACACACACAGTGCTGGACTGTAGATACAGACACTTAACAATAACAATCAGACTCAAGTGAAGTGAAGTGGATCCACACACACACAGTGCTGGACTGTAGAAACAGACACTTAACAATAACAATCAGACTCAAGTAAAGTGAAGTAGAGCCACACACACACAGTGCTGGACTGTAGAAACAGACACTTAACAATAACAATCAGACTCAAGTGAAGTGAAGTGGATCCACACACACACAGTGCTGGACTGTAGAAACAGACACTTAACAATAACAATCAGACTCAAGTGAAGTGAAGTAGATCCACACACACACACACACAGTGCTGGACTGTGGATACAGACACTTAACAATAACAATCAGACTCAAGTGAAGTAGAGTCACACACACACACAGTGCTGGACTGTAGAAACAGACACTTAACAATAACAATCAGACTCAAGTGAAGTGAAGTGGATCCACACACACAGTGCTGGACTGTAGAAACAGACACTTAACAATAACAATCAGACTCAAGTGAAGTGAAGTAGATCCACACACACACACACACACACACACACAGTGCTGGACTGTAGATACAGACACTTAACAATAACAATCAGACTCAAGTGAAGTAGAGTCACACACACACACACTGCTGGACTGTAGATACAGACACTTAACAATAACAATCACACTCAAGTGAAGTGAAGTGGAGCCACACACACACAGTGCTGGACTGTAGAAACAGACACTTAACAATAACAATCAGACTCAAGTGAAGTGAAGTAGAGCCACACACACACAGTGCTGGACTGTAGAAACAGACACTTAACAATAACAATCAGACTCAAGTGAAGTGAAGTGGAGCCACACACACACAGTGCTGGACTGTAGAAACAGACACTTAACAATAACAATCAGACTCAAGTGAAGTGAAGTAGAGCCACACACACACAGTGCTGGACTGTAGAAACAGACACTTAACAATAACAATCAGACTCAAGTGAAGTGAAGTGGATCCACACACACACAGTGCTGGACTGTAGAAACAGACACTTAACAATAACAATCAGACTCAAGTGAAGTGAAGTAGATCCACACACACACACACACACACAGTGCTGGACTGTAGATACAGACACTTAACAATAACAATAAGACTCAAGTGAAGTAGAGTCACACACACACACACCCTGCTGGACTGTAGATACAGACACTTAACAATAACAATCACACTCAAGTGAAGTGAAGTGGAGCCACACACACACAGTGCTGGACTGTAGAAACAGACACTTAACAATAACAATCAGACTCAAGTGAAGTGAAGTAGAGCCACACACACACACTGCTGGACTGTAGATACAGACACTTAACAATAACAATCAGACTCAAGTGAAGTGAAGTGGAGCCACACACA